>NC_056740.1:356594987-356684987 GCF_019279795.1 Protopterus annectens
GCATTTCTACTGGGAGAGCCAAGATTATTCAGATTCTAAGAAAAGGCTTAGAGACTTTCTTTTGCTACCTCAGCACAGACCTCTTGCAATTCCTCCTGTTTTAGACATAGTAGATGATGTATATTCAGAGTCCGGCCTGTCTCCAGATTAGTTACCTCCTGCACCTGTTAAGCCGGACAGATACTACAGGGTCCCAGATTCCCATAAATTTCTATATAAAAACCCTGCTGCGGACCCAGAAACTATCTCACAGGGTCCCAAAGGGGTGAAGGCTGCTACTGCTAAAAACCCTGCCCCCTCAGATAAAGATTCTAGGGCTCTGGACAGATGGGGGAAAAATCTACACTTCTGCTACCTTGGCTGTAAGGGCTTTAAATTGTCAATTTCACATGCACAAATATCAGCAATATTTAATGTCTTTGTTAAAAAATGTTGACAAATTCTGAATGTTCTGAGAACAAAGATTTGCAGGATTTATTGCATGCAGCTGAACAAGTGGGAAAACATGCTTTGCAATGTGGTTATGATTCACTGGAGGCCTCGTGCAGGGCCGCTGTTACAGGTTCTGTTATTAGAAGGCATGCTTGGTTAAAAGAACAGAATCTGCCTGATCATGTTAAGGCAAAATTATTGGATGCTCCATGACAGCATGATACTTTATTTGGTGTTAAGGCAAAAGTGGTGTTAAAGAAAATGGAGGATAAAGCTAAATCTATGCAGACAATAAAGGATTTCTTACAGGTACAACTACCCAGATTTAGCAGGAACTGGCCTTCTAAGAATTGGTCCTTTCCAGCGTCAGACAGGCTACAAAGAGGAAGATTCAGATGCCTTAGAGGCAGACAACAGCCCCAGGGCTCATACAGGCCCAAACAGTGGGGTGATTCTACCTCCAAAAGCAGAGAAGACAAACCACAGCCTTATAGGAAACAGTCCCAATGACTTCCCTCTGCCAATGCCAAGCACTTACCTTTTGGCAGCACCCTTAGGGGGAAAGCTAGCACGTTTTTCACAAAACTGGCACAGGATCACCCAGGACAAATGGGTCTTAAATATAGTCTCTCAGGGCTACAGGTTCCACTTTCACACCCTTCCAAAGGCAAAATGTATGCCAGACCTGCCACACAATCAATGGGCAGAGGCACAAAAACAAATTTCATCTCTCATGGACATGAGGGCTATTCAGCCAGTGCCACAACAACAGCAGGGACAAGGATTTTACTCAAGACTTTTCTTAGTGCCAAGAAAGGACAAAGCCTGGAGACCAATTCTTGACCTGTCTATTCTAAATACTTTTCTGGACGTTCCAAAATTCAAAATGTTGACTCTGCAGCAACTTCTGCCCATGTTGGGCATGAAGGCTTGGCTTGTAACTTTGGACCTCAAAGAGGCATACCTGCATGTACCAATCAGACAGTCTTGCAGAAGATACCTCAGATTCATAGCTGGAACAATGCACTACCAATTCTCTGCACTGCCCTTTGGCTTATCTACTGCGCCTAGGGTCTTCACAAAATGCCTTGCACCAGCAATTGCCTTTTGCAGACAGAGGAATCCAAATGTATCCCTACTTGGACGACTGCCTTATTCAAGCAGAGACCAAAAACATTCTACTAAAGCATCTGGCGTTTGTAAAAAGATTACTAATTTGCCTAGGGTACACATTAAACGAAAAGAAATTAAAACTAGTACCCTTTCAAGGGATAATATTCCTGGGTGCAAGCTTAAATACAACTGCCCAGATGGCTTATCTCACGCCAGACAAACGAAGGCAACTGACTTCTTACTTCAAAAACATGGCAACAAAGACCCAGTTATCTGCAAGACAAATTCTGCAGGCTCTGGGCTACATGGCTTCCTGCATTTTACTAATTCCATATGCAAGACTGCATACGAGGAAACTACAATGGTATCTAAAAAGTGTTTGGACTCAACATTGCCACAGCCTGCAAACATTAATTACTCTCATTCCCTGACTGCAACAGGAGTTTCAATGGTGGGCTCAGGCCTGTCACCACAACAAGGGACAGCCATTCACTTTACCCACAGCCAGGCAGGCACTAACAGATGCATCAGACTATGCCTGGGGGGCACACATGGCAGGAAAATGTATTCAGGGCACATGGCCCACAAGCCAAATGCATCTTCATATCAATCAAAAAGAGATGCTAGCTGTGCAGAATGCCCCGACAGCCTTCAAGGACCTACTTCATCTAGGACAACTGCTGATAAAGACGGACAATACTACAGTCATGTGGTACATAAACAAGCAAGGAGGCACACATTCCTACCCCCTCTGCAGACAAACCATGACTTTGTGGAACACAGCATTGACTTATCAAGTGCACCTGCAAGCACAATTCCTGCCAGGAAAGAAAAATACTTTGGCAGACGAACTAAGCAGAAACCTCATGGATCCTCACAAGTGGAAACTAGATCCACAAATCTTCAGCATGATAACAGGGAAATGGGGATGCCCAGACATAGATCTGTTTGCTTCCCCTCACAACTGCCAGCTACAGAAATTCTGCACTCTGACGTATCACAAACAAGCATGGAAAGTGGACGCCCTTTCATTCAGCTGGAATGCCCTTACAGTATATGCCTTCTCTCCTCCCCAAGGTACTCCTAAAGGTCAGACAAGAGAAGCCAAAAATGATCCTGATTGCCCCAGACTGGCCATGCCAGCACTGGTACCCAATCCTAAAGAGCTTGTCTCAAGGCCCAGCCTGGACATTGCCTCAAATTCCTCATTTGCTGACCCAACAAAACAATCGATTCTACACAGCCAACTCAGAACCCTAAATCTGGCTGCATGGCGGATAATGTAAATTTTCAGAACACATCTCTCTCTAAAGCAGTTATGGATGTTATTTTGGAGGCTAGGAGGCCCAGCACCAGAAAATCTTATGCAGAAAAATGAAAGAGATTCTGTGCTTGGAACCAGGCACAGGGAATTGACATGCTTGTACCAAATATTCCTCAGATTTTGCAATATCTAACTGAGATGATGGACAAAGGCCTATCCTTCTCATCAGTTAAGATCCATGCCTCTGTCATTTCAGCTCACTACAATATGGAACCACCTATTTTTTCTCATCCACTGCTAAGGCAGTATCTCAGAGGGGCCAAAAACATAAGACCTCCAAGGAGAGCACCAATACCTGCATGGGACCTCAATTTTGTCTTGGAAAAACTCACACTGCCTCCTTTTGAGCCAGCCAATACAGCTGAGATAAAATATTTATCATGAAAAACAGCTCTTCTCCTAGAAATTACTTCAGCAAGAAGAGTCTCTGAGTTACAGGCACTAATGGCTGTGGAACCTTTTATTATTTTCCATCTGGACAGGGTTTCTCTCAGGACAAACCCAACATTTATGCCTAAGGTAGTGTCCAGTGTGGCTCTTAACCAAACCATACATTTGCCTACCTTTTATCCAAACCCGCAGAATAAGGGGGAGAGACTTCTGCATTCATTGGACATACACAGAGAGCTACGCTTTTACTTGGACAAAACTAAAGCTTTCAGAAAGACTGAGCAACTCTTAGTGGCATATGCTGCAGGATCACAAGGAAAGGCTATTTCAAAGCAGACTATTTCAAAATAGATAGGCCACTGCATTCGTTTCTACTATTCACAACATGGCAAATCAGTGCCTAAGGGCATTAGGCCACATTCTACCAGAGCAGCAGCCACTTCAGCAGCCTTCCTCAGAGGAGTACCAACCAAGGACATTTTGGAGGCTGCAACCTGGACTTCAGTGCACACTTTTACAAAGCACTAAAACTTGCCTCTTTACTCTAAATCCTGAGCAGGCTTTGCCACTGCAGTTCTGCAGGGCCTCATAGCCACTTCTAATTCTGTTTAGGCCTAGCCACCCAACCTTAGCTTTGGGATTCAATCCAAGAGTAATGACTGCAACAGTGAAACACGATGAACATAGTACAGTTTTGTACCTACCATAAATGTAGATGTTCGAGTGTATTCACTGTTGCAATCCAGGTTACCCTCCCTCCATCCCCTTTTCATTGCTGGGACTTATCTGTACTTCTCTTTTCTATACAACCTGTGTGGTGTATTTGCTTATAGATGAAGGTTATGTGCATGCTTTTTTATGATCAGTATTTTTTTAAGCCTACCCTTTTGGGGCACCTGACATCTGGGGCAAGAAAAACTGAAGAAAATGGCGTCGGCTACATCTTTTATACCCCTGGCGCACTGATGTCAGGGAAGAGGTGACAGCAACTGACGCCGGACCAGGACTTTGGAATTCAGGCCGACTGCGGGTAGCCTGCCAGCAGAATAACCCAAGAGTAATAACTGCAACAGTGAATACACTTGAACATCTACATTTATGGTAGGTACAAAACTGTACTTTATAGGGTTGCCCAGCCACCAGATTTGTAAAATTGGCCATTACCATTTATTAAATTCAGCAAATGGTGCACAGTTGTGCTGGGTACTGCAAAGTTTCACAGGCAGAGTCGTGCACACCATTTTTAAAAAAGTATTTGTTTTGTGCAATTGGATGTGAGAATTTAAAATGACTGTCAGATTTCTAAGTCTTTCGACGATTCGCTTTTAATGTCAAAGTGGAGCAATATTTAAAGTCCAGTCCAAACTGAATAAATAAAACCCCATTAAAAACAAATCAGATAATGTACTAGAAAGTATTCATCTGTAAACATAACTTGCCAACACTCACTCATTGCTTAATCATGAAATAAGCATGCTGCAAAAGAACACTCTTCAGACTTACTTAAATTTAAATTGCTCTTCACTTTGTTTAAAAAAAAAAATAATGTAGTGTGTTTTTTCATTTTTCAGTTGCTTGCTTTTTTTCCTATATGGCCATACTCACATGAAATGATGTTATAAAAGGCTTCAGACAGTGATTTATATACAGCTTCATAACATTTTATAGTCAGGGTACTACTTTACAGGAGCAGTGATTTACCGTTGAAACCATAATGCTAAAATATATCATTCATACCTCTCAGCTGTCCAGATTTTCGCAAAATGTCCTGATTTTATGGCTCATATTTTTGGTCTGTTCGTTATAGTCTGTGGTTTCTGGCAAATCACTGGAATGTTCTGAGGATTGATGTCACTAAATTATGACATACATTTCAGTTTCAGACTTCACCTCCTTCAGAAAATGTATGTTAAAGCAAACCCTGTTACTCTAGAAACTTTCCAAGTTTATAGGAGCAATATTTAAAATATGTCCCTAATTTTTGGCCTTTGTCCCCCATTTTGTTGGGGGTTTTCCAGATTTCTTGCACTGAGGTTGAGAGATATGATGTCACTAGAATTTTTAATTTTCAAAAATAAAACATTACATCTGCAAGAGCTAGCTGTGAGAGCATGTCTTTCTGGGAGGTTAAAACATAGTACATTTGGTATAGAGGTAGGGATGCCTTTTGACAGTCTGAAAGCATTGAATGTGATCAATACAGCTGTAAAAATTTGTGTGATTAAGGAACTGCCACGGTGGTGCAGTGGTTAGTGTTGTCGCCTCACAGCAAGAGGTTCTCCCGTTCGATTCTCAGCTGGAGCCCCTTCTGTGTGGGGTCTGCATGTCCTCCCCACGGTAGAGTGATGTTAGACATGCAGGTAAGTGCGTGTGTGAATGGGTGTGCCTTCTTTGAAGGTTGGGCGTCGGGCTGGCAACTCTGCACCATAAAAATCCACTACCAATCATTAGCGGACCGGAGTTCAGCTGTGGCGACCCCTAACCGGGAATACCCGACAGACAAGGAGCCTGCATACTAACTCCAAAACTGAGTTATCGTGTTGCATTCCTCTTTTGCAAGGTACAGCAATCTTAAGTCTTAAAAAATTGGAGGTGTTCTGGACTCGTACATTTTGGGTTTCACGCTTTTGAAAAAGGACTAGACCTATAGTATGTGTTATGCAAGTTAGGTAGCAAGTTGTTAAGGGTGCAGGCTTTCAGGAAAGAAATCAGGGGGTCATAATTACTAGTAAAATAAAACAGAAAAATAGCATGATTTTTTTTTTTTTTTTAAACTTCACATACTATGCAATTTTGTACATGGTAAGGGGGTTATTCCCAAGTCCATGAGGCTGTTACTATATTTGCTTTAAGTAAAAGTCCATCAAAAGATGTTTTATTGTCTTTAGAGCAACATATTTGATTGTCTAGGCTGACTCTCCTAGTTTTGTTTATACTTGGAATCACTGGTTGTATTTGTTTGTTAGTCTGGAATCACTGGTTGTATTTGTTTGTTAGTCTGGTATAAGTGGAGTAGAGAAACAAAGGGGTCAGCTGACGTTTGTGACCTCTTAATCTAATAGAACTTTGGGAGTGCAGAACTTCTAATGCATAGGTTAGGTGCAGTCCCACCATATTCTCTCTCCTGCTAGACTGTGATGGAATAGATTAGGCTAGCAAAACTGATTATGTAGGAGTCCACATTGTATTGCTCGTTATGTATTCTTCCTTTTTGTCGTCTGATCTTTTTGTTTTAAAGATGTTATTTGCTAGCTCTGCTCATGTATAGGGGTAAAGCCTTGACTGTCTGAGTTTGATTAATGGCTCTGCAACCTGAGAGAGCTGACCAGGGATGGTGGGAGTAAGTGACCACTGCTGGTTCATCCATTTTAACAGGAGTTGATTGGCTCTGCCTGTGACTTGGGTAACCGCTGTTGGGAGCATGGGCTGCCATTGTGCAAACACGCATGGCTGAGTAAGCATGTAGAGGCACCCTTCATGGGACAGTCGGCATACGGACCTTGGAAAGTTGCCACAATGAAGAAGGGGATTCTCCACTGGAAGATGAGTAAGCAGCTCTATAAGACCAGAATGCTGACCTTCTCCCTGCCACCCAACTCTTACTGTTGGGGAATGCATGTTCTGATTAGTCCATTCAGTTCTTGTCAGGTAGCCCATAGGGCTGTCAGTTGGGCATATGCAGGGGAGCCATTGGGTTGGTCCTGCTGGGGGGGGGGTTATTAGTTTGGGCCTGGAAAAGAAGGTGTTCTTCTCTTTGGGGATCTCCTGATTGACCTGTCCTGCTCATAGTTTTTAAGAATCTTTTTTTAAATCTTTGCTTTTTAAATTGTACCATGACTTTACACATTAAAAGAAAACAACAGTAATAGTTTCCATTGTTATCGTGTAGTATACATAAATTTTCCTTTAACAATTTTCATTCACTCTAGCATTACATAAATTGACAAATATCAAGTAGTACTCTGGAACCAATGGAAATCAAACATGAAACAAGACAAGGTTTTTATTAAAACAATTAACTATCCAAGCTTTGCAAAATGTTTCATCAGATTCTAATTTACCATCAGAGAACAAGCACATGCCCATTTTATGGTCACGTGATTAATCAAAACATTAATTAAAAAAATTAAAACAAGTATCTTATAATTTATAATATTTATTCAATAAAATATTTTATTTTTATATTCTTAGAAGCATATAAAGTGTGTGCTTTTAAAACTGATTTTATACTAATATGGTCATCTAAATCTGGTGGTTCCCCAACTCTAAGCAGATTAATCAATTTATATTTTCTGTGTTCAGTCTCATTCTTATCTCCCCCTTGCGTTCTTTATTGATATATACTTAAAACAGCAAATTTAAATACATGACCTTCATTCTCTTGAATATGCGTACATAATGCGTTTGTACTTGTATTTCTTTTTATATCACAAATACAGCTACCAATTCTTTTAACTTTTGTTTTGTCTTGCCTAAATAAAATGAACACTTTTCGCAATTAGCTATGTAAACAACATTCCTAGTATCACAATCTGCGTATATCTTAATGTTATATTTTCTATGCTTAACTGGATGCTTTATCACATCTCTTTTGTTGATAAATTTGCAAAAATACATTTATAGCATGGGCAAGTCCCCTTCTTATTGCTAATAATATGATTTTTATATTCATCTTTCCTGTTTCCTGTGTACAAAAGTAGGATATTCTAGACCCAAATTTTTCACTGTACACGTTTTGCAATATACGCAAAGGTTCCCTTATGCAATCTTTTCCACTGCCTTTGTATATCTATCATAAGTGAGAGTCATTCTTGAATTGCATTTCATATTATCAGATTTTATATTGCCAGTCTGACACCTAGAAACAGTCCAAATAGAGCAATTACCTGTTAGTTTTTAAGACATCTACATGCAATCTATAGTGGCACTTTAAAAGATAAAATTGGCATTTCTTCTATGGTAACATTGTTCACAATATTAAATTCAGAGTGTGAAACAGTATGCAAACAGGTTCATGTGCAGTATATGTGGCAAGCAGACATTAAATATGACTTTATAAGACTTTGGTAAGGAAGGTGAAAGCATAGATGTTAGGAGTACAGAAAATTGAGGCAATGAGTGATAATCAGTAATTAGGTAGATATTAGTTAAAGGTAGAAGAGGGAAAGAGGCATTCTATAGATGGTGAGTCAAGGATAGTAGGGGGAAATACTAGGGTAAATAGTGACATAGAACCTGGTTATAAGATAGTGGTAGACAGTATTTGAAGAAGATGGTTAAAGTGTGAAGGTCAGAAAGAAATTTAAATGTAAAGTGAGGATTAAGGTAGTAAAGACGTTCAGGAAGAGTGGTAGAAAGGTTTGTTGTGTAGAAGGGGATAGAGGTTAAAAAGGGAAAGGGGATATGAGCTGAAGAGGAAAATGGAGTTACAAATAGTTGGGTTATTCAAGTCAAGTTCAGTGCTTTTGGAACTCTACAGTAATGAGCCAATGATGGCAGCAAATTTGGCAACTTTATTGTAACAGGTAGAGAGTTTAGCTTTAAGTGTAGCATTTAGGTTTGTAATTTTTAATAACAGGTGAGACCTATCATAGGGATGGAAGAAGGTAGGTATATGTTAGTGTTTGGTTTTGTGTTGTCTGTCAGGTAGTGTTTGACTGTATAGAAGGAGCAGATTTTCTGGAGTATTTTTTTAATGGCTTGCAGTATCTGTTAGTGAAATTTGAGGTTGTCTGTTAGGATATCCAGAAGTTTTGTTTGGGTTATAGTTTTTGCCTTGGATGGGTTATTTTGAAAAATTTGTTTCATTTTGGTATTATTTAGGAGTGAAGTGTGTGTGTGTGTGTGTGTGTGTGTGTGTGTGTGTGTGTGTGTGTGTGTGTGTGTGTGTGTGTGTGTGTGTGTGTGTCTGTGTGTGTGTGTGTGTGTGTGTGTGTGTGTGTGTGTGTGTGTGTCTGTGTATAAAAAAGGAAAACAGAAGTCACAAGTACATTTTTGTATGTATTGTAAGAGCAAAGCAATGTGCATTTGCATTGGTTACTATATGGAATACTTTACTAGAAAGTAAGCATAATATGATTAGAATGCAGATCATATTATGTAGTATAAGTGTGGATGAATGCAATCCTAGGGAAGTATCGACAAGGGGAGAATTTACACTTTGAAAATTAAGGTAGGAGTGAGTATGTGCTGCATTGTAATAGATGAGAAGATGGAGGAAGGAGAAATGAAGACAAGAAAGCAGGATAGGCTGGAAATGAACAAGACAGCGAGATGGGAGTGGTATGAGATGATGGTCAGCAGTGATAGAGGGGAGGAAAAAAGATACAGTAAGAATGAGGAAATGGGGAAAGGCAGCTGAAGGAAAAGTAAAATTTGAGCATAAAGCGATAAGAAAGGCTGTGAACTGAGAAGGCAGTGATTGTTTGGATTAGGTTAAATAATGTTGGAGAAGCAAGGGTATTTTAGAAATGGAAAATAAGGGTCAGAAGGGAGGGGCTTTGATAGAAGGGAAATGAGGAGAGTGATGCAGGAACAGCTGCTGTACTTCCATTAAGGTTATTATTTAAACAGAATGTTGCCTGGGAATTGAACAAAGAATGGCTGAATTTGGGTGGCACCTGTACAAAGTCAGACACAGGAGTAGATTGGATTAAACCTTGTTAAAAATAATGACAAAGTAGCAGGATGGGCCTGTGTAATTATGCATATGAATGTGAGTGATGTGATGTTTGACAGTTGATGCTGTGAGACAGAGAGCAAAGGAGTAGGAAGGAGTATGTTCTTCATATTTCACTGTTGTAGTCCTCACATTTGGGTTATCCCTGCCAGGGTAGCCCTCGGCCGGCCCGAATACCAGAGACTTAGTATTTCTGCATCGGTTGCTGTCGCTTCAGGATTGACGTCAGGTAGTCAATAGTATAAAGTGAGGCAGCCGACGCCATTACATCAGTCTTTCTTGCCATGGAGCCTGAAGTAGAAGCAGTTTGCATGAGTTCCAGTTGGCCGCTACCTGAGTTTCGTCTACCGAATTGAAGTTGAAGTCTTCTAAAGCTAAGTACCCCGTTGGGGATTCTTTTTTCTTGCACTAACTGATGTCAGAAAAAGTTAATAATTGTCTCACATGTGGAAAGCAAATACCACACTGAGACTTCCATTCTTACTGCGTCGCTTGTTTAGGCCCAGACCACGATGTCCCCCGTTGTCGCTTCTGTGCTTTGTTCAACGCCAGAACTATCCATCTTCGGGCCCTTATTGTAGCCAGATATTTTCGCTTACAGTCTTCGAATTCCGATATGGCTTCGGTAAGCCATCCAACAGCAGATCTTACAAAAAAAGTAAAGATAGAGACAGACTGCACAGGTCCAGACCTACCGACAACGCTTCTGCTAAGCTAGTCATCAATATTCTGGTCCTCAGTGAGGTGCTTTCGCAGCCCCTGATGCTCACTTCTGTGGATTTGCAGGCAGCTACCGAGACCCTTTCGGAGTCCGGTATGCTACAAAACTCTTCTTCGACTAAGGATCCTGTGGTCGTCTCTACCTTGTATGGGTCAACAGCCGCTGAGTAGACACCAGCTTTCAAGGAAGTCCTTCACACTACCGATTCCCGACACAGACCGATGTCTTCTTTCTTAAAAATTGACCGAGTTTCTAAGGCCCAGGGTACGAAAGACACCCAAGAAACTGACGACCCACTCTCAGGCACCTGCTTCCTTGCCTCAGTCTCAAATGCTTAAAATGACGGAAGACCTTATCATGTTGATTAGGGGAAGCCAAGCTACCCCCTCCAAAAGGAAAAGAGATCTGTCCCCTGTAGTTTTGTCTGAACAAGAGTCTGATGACTATGATGCATCTGAATATGAAGACCTGCAACCCCTCTCTACTTATGAGGATTCTGATGCAGAGGATTCCATTCCTTCAGCCTCTCCCTCAGAGGATTTTTCCTTTGGGGAAACCCTGCATACCCTAAGGGAGAATTTCCAGTGGGAGAGTTAAGACTACCCTCAGTCTAAAAAGAGACTCAGGGAATTCCTAGATCTTCCACAGCACAGACCCCAGTCCTGGATGTTGTGGAGGATGTTTTCCTGGAATCCAGCTTGACTCCTGACAACCTCCCTCCTGCACCCAGAAAACCAGACAGGTGCTATAGTGTCCCTGACTCTCACAAATTTCTTTTTAAAAATCCCACTGCTGTCCCTGAGGTAATTTCTCAAGGGCCTAAAGGGATTAAAGCTACCTCTGCTAAGAATCCCACCCCCTCAGATAGGGATTCCCGAGCACTGGACAGATGAGGTAAAAAAGTATACACCTCAACTACTCTTGCTATCAGGGCACTAAATTGTCAGTTCCATATGCTGAAATTTCAGCAACATACCCAGGAACTCCTCAAACAAAAAAATGTCTTCCTTTCCTGCTTTGGCAGAATCCAAAGAATTGCAAGAGTTAATGCATTCTGCAAGTCAAGTAACTAAATACACCTTACACTGTGGTTTTGACGCCTTAGAAACTTCTTGCAGGGCAGCAGTCACTAGATCTGTCATTAGAAGGCATGCATGGCTTAAGGAACAGCCCCTGCCAGACCATGTCAAATCTAAATTGTTGGATGCCCCCTTGCACAAAGATAACTTATTTGGCACTAAGGCAGAAGAGGTCTTTAAAAAGATGGAAGAAAAAGCAAAATCAATGCAAACAGTTAAGGATTTCTTGCAGGTCCAGCCACCCAGGTTCAGCAGGTATTGTCTCACGAAACAGTGGTCCTTTCCTGCTCCCACTAAGCCAGTCCAGCCTAGGCCCCGGAAAACCACACCCTCCCAGACAGCAGCCACGGGGAATACAGAGATCTGAGCAGTGGACTACCGCAGTTTCAAAACCAGGGAGTTCTAAGCCACCCCCTTATGGTAAGAACTCACAATGACTCGCCTCCCCCGCCTCTGCCCACCTTCACTTACACCTAGGAGGAAAACTCTCCTTTCACACAAGCACCTGGGACAGCACCTGGGACACCATTGCCAACGACCACTGGGTTCTTAATGTAGTGTCTTAGGGATACAAATTTTCCTTCCACACCCTTCCAACCCCAAAAGGGTTCCCAGATCTACCACCAAACCAGTGGGCAGAGGCTGAAAAACAATCCTTTTCCTGCTCTCTGCGAGGGCAGTAGAGCATGTTTCTGCAGAACAGATAGGCCAAGGTTTCTACTCCAGACTTTTTCTGGTGCCCAGAAAAGAGAGCACCTGGCGCCCCATCCTTGATCTATCCATTCATTTATTCAGAACACCTTTTGATGATCCCAAAATTCAAAATGCTCACCCTCCAACACTGCTAACCATGCTCTCCAAGGATGCTTGGCTAGCCACCCTAGATCTAAAAGAGGCCTACCTCCACATTCCTATCAGGAAATCATGCAGGAAATATCTCCGTTTCAGGGCAGGATCTCAACACAGTTTTGAGTTCTTTGCGCTTCCCTTTGGCTTATCTACTGCTCCCAGAGTTTTCACAAAATGTCTGGCTCCAGCTGTTGCCTTTTGCAGGCAAAAAAAATATTCAGCTTTACCCATACTTAGACGACTGCCTTATTCAGGCAGACAGCTAGGAAAAGCTGCTCAAGCACCTGGCCATTGTAAAGACCCTATTAACCTCCCTAGAGTACACAATCATCGAAAAGAAATCCAAACAGGCGCCCATCCAAAGGATTATCTTCCTGGGAGCAAGCCTGGACACAGCATCCCAGATGGCATCCCTTACACCAGAGAAACAAATTTTTCTTACAGCCTACTTCTCTCAACTAGCCAACAGGCCCCAGCTGTCTGCAAGGAAGGTCCTGCAAGCTCTGAGGTTCATGGCGTCTTGCATACTACTCATTCCATATGCCAGACTGCATATGAGGAAACTTCAGTGGTACCAAAAAAGCTTTTGGTGTCAACACTGTCAAGACCTGGAAACTCTTCTACCTATAATTCCTTGGCTCAGAAAAGATTTTCTTTGGTGGGCAACAGCATGCTCCCACAACTAGGGACTGCCTTTCTCACCCCCCCCCCTTGCCGCCCAGACCCTCACCACAGACGCATCAGACTATGCTTGGGGTGCACACCTGGACGGCAGGTGCATACAGGGCCAATGGAGCCCGCAGCAAATCCCTCTGCACATCAACCAAAAAGAGATGATGGCTGTCCAGCATGCCTTGATAGCTTTCAAACCTCTTCTTTCTCCAGGGGTTCTCCTGATCAAAACAGACAACACCACTGTGATGTGGTGTATCAACAAGCAGGGCGGGACTCACTCCTACCCTCTAGGCAGGCTGGCCATGACCCTTTGGCACACAGCCTCTGGCATGCAACTAAGTGGATGCCCTGTCCTTCCCCTGGGTCAGTCTATTGGTCTATGCCTTTCCTCCAATACCTCTCATCCCCAGGGTACTGCTCAAAATAAAGGAGGGAAAAACCAAGGACCATTCTTAAAGCTCCAGACTGGCCTTGGCAGCACTGGTACCCCTTGCTGTGCTGCCTGTCCCCACTGTCCCCATGGCATCTTCCTCAGATTCCAAACCTCCTGCCCCAGAGGGAAGGGGAATTCATGCATCCCCAATGGCAGCTTGGCTTATTCCCTAACCCCGAACCAATCTGCCAACCTCATTAAACAGGTTTTTAGATGTTATCCGTGAAGCCAGACACCCTAGCACCAGAAAGTCTTATGCTGACAAACGGAAAAGGTTCTGCACCTGAATCCAGGCTAAGGGGGGGCCAATACAACACAGCCCTCCCTCCCTCTCATCCTGGATTACTTAGCTGACCTACTACAGTGGCCTATCTTTCTCCTGTGTAAAAATTCATGCCTCTGCTATTTCTGCTCATTTTCCCACTGAGCAGCTCCTTTTCTCACACCCTTTGATCAAACAGTTCCTAAGAGGGGTTAGCAACTTGAGGTGACCCAGAAGGGCATCAACCCCAGGTTGGGACCTTAACTTTGTATTGGAAAAGCTCACCCTGCCCCCTTTCGAACCAGCTTCTTCTACAGAACTAAATTTCTCTCCTGGAAGACAGCATTCCTTCTGGCCATCACTTCAGCCAGAAGAGTCTCTGAGCCGGACGTGCTCATGGCTGTGGAACCCTTCATCATCTTCCATGCTGACAGGGTATCCCTCAGAACTAACCCATCCTTCATGCCCAAGGTGGTGTCCAGTGTGGCTCTCAACCAATCCATTAATTTGCCCACCTTTTTTCCTAATCCTCAGAACAAGGGGGAATGATTCTGCACTTTAGATGTGTACAGACAGCTCAGATTCTAGCTAGACAGGACTAAATCCTTCAGAAAGTTCATAAGTTCATAGGTTGGTACTAGGCTATCGGCCCTAGGGCCTGTACAAGCCTAGCCATAATGATTCCCTGGCTATTTCTTCCCACAGTATTTACTTCCCTGGACCCCTTTCTAGCAGGGTGACTGACGTGATTCCCAGGGTGAATTTCCTATCTCCCATCAAATCATCAAGGTTCCTTTTGAAGAGGCCAAAGAGGCGCTCTGCTTGACATGTAAGTCATGCTTAGTCTGGAAGTCTGATCAGTTGCTGGTTAGCTTTGCTATAGGGGCAGAAGGCAAAGCCATCTCCAGATGGATAGCACACTGCATCCATTTCTGCTACAAACAGCATGGAAAGCCTCCACCCAAGGGGTCAGGACACATTCCACCAGAGCAGCCTCCACCTCTGCAGCTTTCCTCAAAGGAGTCCCCACCAGGGACATCCTGGATGCTGCCACCTGGACATCTGTTCACAAGCATTACCATCTGCCTCTGTTCTCCAAATCCAGGGCAGGGTTTGCCTCTGCAGTCTTGCAGGGCATCCTAGCCAGCCCCTAGTTTCTTTGACTGCCTCCACCCATTTCCTCACCTTTGGGAATCGACCCAAATGTGATGACTACAGCAGTGAAACATGAAGAACATAGTACAGTTGTGTACACTTACCGTAAATGTAGATG
Organism: Protopterus annectens; assembly: GCF_019279795.1. Classification (NCBI taxonomy): domain Eukaryota; kingdom Metazoa; phylum Chordata; order Ceratodontiformes; family Protopteridae; genus Protopterus; species Protopterus annectens. The sequence continues at coordinate 356,610,218 of NC_056740.1, forward strand.
TTCGAGTGTATTCACTGTTGCAGTCCTGGTTTCTCTCCCTCCATCTCCCTTTCTTCTCTGTCCTTACAAGGGACATATTGGTATTTACTTTCTACTGGTGGGGTTCTTCCACCAGAACCTGGCTCCTATTTGGGGGCTCTTGACAGGTTAGGGCAAGAAAAACTGATGTAATGGCGTCTGCTGCCTTACTTTATACTACTGACAACCGACGCAGAAATACTAAGTCTCTGTTATTCGGGCTGGCCGAGGGCTACCCTGGCAGGGATAACCCAAATGTGATGACTACAACAGTGAATACACTTGAACATCTGCATTTATGGTAAGTGAACACAACTGTACTTTTTGAGGAAGTTTGGGTGCTCACTGACCTTCCTAGAAGTGCTGAGAAGATCTGTTTTTCTTAAGATGGTATCAGTGCTTAATTTTAACCAGAACATGCATTCACTTAATTACTTTAAGGATCAAGTCATAAAGTTTATTAAATTGTTAGCAAAAAGGTGAACTGTGGGTGTGTTTGTGTGTGTTTAAGGAAGCAGTGTAGGAAGTCCATAAGAATGATCTTTTCAGTGAAACATGGTCCAAAGTGGCAGTCACACGTTTTCATGTGTGGTGCAAACCTCCAGACATACTCATTTTGGGAGCAGTGCCTATTGCAGACTTCAGTTGTAATCAACTTTGAAGTCATTGGGCACGAAACAAGATTTGCCCCATGCAGCTGCAAGGATAATGAACAGCAACATTTGAGGATCTGTGCCTTATTCCACTTGTGTCTCTCATACTGATAAGACTAGTGCCTGAACTAAGTAACTCCCGCTGAAAGTGTTCTTTATTCAGGAGTTTGGCCTTACTAAATTGCTTAACTTTTCATAAAGTTGACTCCCGTCAAACATTTTGCAAAAAACAAACAAACAAAAAAAAAAAAAATGTTTGTCCCCTTTTGCTGCCTGTTGACCATCAGCCCCTACCAGTCAGTTGGCCCATTTGTTACTCATCTGTGGGGCGAGGATCAGCTGGAAGGTGCCATTGTTTAGATAGCCATTAAGGGTGGTTTGACTGCTTTCTGTTCAGCCCTGTGTTCTTCCTGAATGCCTGTCTTGCATAGCCAAAGAGGGACATGCAGTGTACTGTCCATGCTTGTTGCCTGTCACTTCACAAGGCACTTTACCAACAAGCATCCCTACCTTCTTCCCTTCAAGCACAGGAAGTGGTTTCCTCTGTCTCCACCAGAGCAGTCACACTTCACTATTCGCTCTGTGAGTACTCTGTACCCTCCTTATCCCCTGGGAGAGGTGAGTGGGTCCTGACCCTTTACTCGTGTCCCTCTCTGCCTGGCTCATTCTGTGCTAATTTAATCCTGATTGCCTTGGTCCACAGTAAGGGATGCAGCCCTGTGTGTCACGGAACCAGGCTGCATCAAATCTTTGGTTACTGATATAGTTTGATAAGTAAATAAACAAAGTGATATTTCTGGTTAATTATTTATTGCTCTGATGTTGTTCTGAGTTGGGGTGGAGCCAATGGACTTTTATAAGTTGACATATGCCAATGATCTGTGCACTATTCATTCCTTAGCAAGCTACCTGTGGGTACTGTATGTGATTTTTCTTTTTGAAACCTTAACAGAGTAATTTAAGGCGAGTTTACTTGATGCAAAAGAAGGCAGATAGTGGTAGTGGAAAACATTTGGTGTTTAGTAATATAATTTTGTTGTGTTTTACTCCTTTATTATAAACAAGGCTATATATATTATGGAGTTAGCACCTGTGGAGAGGCTGTATTACCTGTTGTTTACTGCTTGTCAGATGTGGCAGGTGTTTGTACTATACAAAAGAGGAGCATCTCCCTGCTACTTTTTACTTTTGTGGTACATTGAACACTCTACACAGGCAGAAGGGATGTGCCACTTACAGAACTCAGATTTCTTACTTTTTAGACTGTCTGGTGTACGTCAAAAGTGGGAAAAGAGTGTGATTGTTTGTCTTGTTTAATTTCTGAACATTTGGCAAGAGTATTTAAGTGGTCTACTTTTTCTGCCCTGAGGCGTCTTCCTGACAATGCTCGTTATAGAGCTGCCATAGGTATGGAGGCCATCAGAAGGGTGAGGTGCGGTTAAACATTTTTCTTTTGTACAGCCGCCTGTACAAGGTGCTCATAATGCCATGTTAAGGTGCAAGGTGGCCTTTTCCCTTTTTTAGGTTTAGTTGCTCTTGAATTGCTTCTTGATATAGTTAGAGTAGAATGAATATATTAACAAATAGCTTGTGCTAAATTATCATGAATGAGATTACTTTGCCCTTGCCAGCTTTCATTTACACTTGTAGCACTGGTGTGACAAATGTCTAGTACTGCTGTATAGTAATATAGATGTTCATCATGTTTCACTGCTGCAGTCATTACACTTGGTTATCCTGCCGTCAGGCGGTCCCTCAGTCGGCTAGAGTTCCATAAGTCCTGGTCCAGCGTCGGTTGCTGTCGCCTCCTCCCTGACGTCAGTGTGTCAGGGGTATATAAAAAGCAGCCGACGCCATTTTCTTCAGTCTTTCTTGCCGCGCGGTGCTTGAAACAAAAGCAGTTCGCAAGTGCCGGTCGGCCGACTCCTGAGATATCAAATTCGATTTTCAGAACCGAAGTATTCAATAAAGCTAAGTACCCTGTTGGGGAAACTTTTTCTTGCCTCAGACTGATGTCAGTAAAAGTTAATAATTGTATTTCTTGTGGGAAGCAAATACCTCATAAGGATTTTCATTCTTACTGTATTCCATGCCTAGGCCCAGATCACAACGTCACTAGTTGCCGATTTTGTGCTAGATTTAACAAACACACTATTAAACGTCTGTTTGATTTTGCTCGCCATTATTTTGGCTGAAGGTTTAATTATACCATGCCATTGGAACAACTGACGACCGGAATTCACAAAAAATGCAAAGATAAGGATAAGGACAGGCATCCGAGGCCCAAAACTGACTATGACGAAGCCTCTTCTAGGCCAGTCTCTGGTTCTCAGTGAGGCGCTTTCGCAGCTCCTGACACCTGCTACCTCAGAACCGCAGGCCGCAACCGACGTGGAGTTGCCTAGGCCTCTGGATACTCGAGGCGTTGGACCTGTGGAGACTAACCCTTCAGATGGGTCTGGGGCCGTTGAGCAGGCATCGGCTTCTGAGGGTGTTTTCAGACCTTCACATCTTTCCATTGCATCTACAGCCAAGTCTAAAACTACATTAAAGACAAAGAAGCAAATACAGCATTCACCTGGACAGGTCTCCATGCCTAAAAAGCAGATGCTCAAAAGGGCCGAAGACTTAATTACTCTGATCAGGGGTTCCCATCCCCCTCCTGATAAAAAGCCTAGGCATAATGCAGACTATGATTCCTCTGACCAGGTTTCAGTATATTCTGATTCCTCTTCAGACCAGGGATATTCTTTACCCCCGTATGAGGATTCTGATGCTGAATAATCAATTCCTTCAGCTTCTCCTCCTGAGGATTACTGATGTCCTTCAAGGATGCATCTGCAGTCCTTACAACTAGGTTGTCCTGTCGTCAGGCAGCCCTTCGGTCGGCCGGATTCCAAAGTCTGGGTCTGGCCTCGGCTGGTGTCGCACTTCACCCGACGTCATTGCTGCAGTTACTCTGGTATAAAGGCATCAGCCGACGCCATTTTCCTCAGTCTTTCTTGCCGCGTGGCGCCCGAAGCAGAAGCTGTTCGCAAGTGCCGGTCGGTCAGAACCAGAGATTACTACTACCGAATACTTCTACTACCGAAGACTTCTAAAAAGCTAAGTACCCCGTTGGGGACTCTTTCTTGCCTCAGCCGATGTCAGAAAAAGTGAATAACTGTTTAACTTGTGGGAAACAAATACCTCATAAAGATTTCCACTCTTACTGCTTACCTTGTTTAGGCCCAGACCACGACGTAGCAGCTTGTCTATCCTGTGCTTCTTTTAACCGACGGACGCTTAGACGTCGGTCGGAATTTGCTGAACAGTTTTTCGGCTCTGATTTCGCTTATATTATGCCGTCGGATCCTCCGACTTCACAAATTTCAAACCGCAAGGAAAAGGACCGACACTCTCGGTCCGCGGTTTCGGCCGAAACCGCGGTTAAGCCAACCGCGAGTGTCTCTGTTTCGGCTGAAACCGAGCAAGCGGTTCTTCCTTCAGCCGAAAACTTACCTTCTACCGAGGCCTCTTCCAGCCTGGTGGAATCGGCTTCTGAAATCCAACCTGCAGTTGTGGTTTCACAGGAATTATCTGACACTATTCCCCTGGATATCTCTACCCCTGCACGTGGAGCTGCTAGGCCTCCTGCAGCCATGTCCATTAAGGCCTTTGCCAGGGCTAAAGCAGCTAAAGCTACTAAATCTGTGCCTGTTAAGACCCCCTCTCACAGGCCTAGCTCCAGTTCCCAAATGCTTAGTCTTGCAGAGGATCTCATTTCTTTAATCCGGGGATCCCAACCTCACCCAGACAGGGCCTCTCACCCACCTCCAGAGAAGAGGCCTAGAGCAGAGCCTCCTGAGCCAGTTTCCACAGATGATTCCTCTGATGATTCAGATAATACAGACCCTCCAGAGGCTCCTTTTTCTCCTTATGAAGACTCTGATGCTGAAGAGTCCATCCCTTCTGCCTCTCCGCCTGAGGAATTTTCCTTTGGGGAAACCTTGCATGCTATGAGGGAACAATTTCAGTGGCAGGGCCAAGATTTCTCAGACTCCAGAAAAAGGCTTAGAACTTTTTTGCATTTACCACAACATAGGCCTTTAGCTATTCCTCCAGTTCTTTCTGTTGTAGATGATGCATTTAATGATGCTTGTACTGCTCCTGATTCATTACCTCCGGCCCCTGCTAAGCCCGATAGGTTCTACAGGGTCCCGGACACATCACCATTTATACAAGGCTCCTTTTGCAGATCCCGAGACTATCTCCCAGGGGCCTAAGGCTGTAGCATCTACCTCTGCCAAAACCCTCCCTCTGAAAGGGAATCCAGGTCCTTAGAGAGATGGGGTAAAAAAGTTTACACTTCTGCTACTCTGTCAGCTAGGGCCTTGAACTGCCAATTTCATATGATCCAGTATCAAGAATTTATGCTAGACCAGTTAACCAAAAAACTGTCCTCTGATGAACCTTTAGACAAGAAATATGTTCAGGAAATGGTACATAACATTCAGCAAGTTAGTAACCATTCTTTGAAATGTGGCTATGATGCACTGGAGGCTTCCTTTAGATCAGCCATGACTGGCACAGTTATCAGAAGGCATGCATGGTTAAAAGAGCAGGCCTTACCGGACCATGTCAAATCAAAACTATTAGATGCTCCCATGGACAAGATCAATTTGTTTGGCTCTCCTGCACAACAGGTGCTGAAGAAGATGGAAGAGAAGGCAAAATCTGTCCAAACAGTGAAAGATTTCTTGCAGGTCCAACCTCCAAGGTTTAGCAGGAACTGGCCGTCCAAGAATTGGTCCTTTCCAGACTCCTCCAAAGCACAGAGAGGCAGGAATAGGCGTTCAAGAGGCAGAAGCCAATCCAGGGGTGCCTACAGAGGACGCCAGTGGCAGGGTAACAACCAGCGAGGCACAGACACAGCCACCACCGCTACTACAGGACAATCACAGTGACTTGGCTCTGGCACCGCCTACCAGGGAACAACTAGAAGCACCCTTAGGCGGGAAGCTAGCTTTATTTTCAAAGAACTGGCATTACATCACAAGAGACAAGTGGATTTTGCAGACAATAGACCAAGGTTACAGGTTTTATTTCCATACTCTACCAGGAAAGAGAGGAATGCCAAACCTACCTCCAAATCAAAAGGCAGAAGCTCTAAAGCAAGTAAATCAACTATTAAAGATGAGAGCTGTAGAAAAGGTACCATATATGGAGCAAGGAAAGGGCTTTTACTCCAGACTCTTCCTAGTACCAAGGAAAGAGAGCAAATGGAGACCTATTCTCGATCTGTCCGCTTTAAACACATTCCTCATTGTTCCAAAATTCAAAATGCTGACCCTACAGCAACTTCTTCCCATGCTGGGCAAGAAGTCTTGGCTGGTAACTCTAGATCTCAAGGAGGCATACCTGCACGTCCCCATACAACCAAATTGCAGAAGATACCTCAGATTTCTTGCAGGATCAGAGCATTATCAATTCTCAGCATTGCCCTTTGGCTTATCTACTGCGCCCAGAGTGTTCACGAAATGCCTGGCATCAGTAATCGCTCATTGCAGGCTTCAGGGAATCCAAATCTACCCTTACCTGGACGACTGCCTGATACAAGCGGACAACAAAAACAAGCTAGCAGAAGACTTGAAAAGAGTTATTTACCTTCTACAAGCCCTGGGATATACAGTCAATATAAAAAAGTCAAGGCTGACACCATCCCAAAAGATAACCTTTTTGGGTGCGGAGCTGGACACATCCAAACAAATGGCATTCCTAACAGTAGAAAAACAGGAGCAACTCCCTCTCTACTTCTTGGCATTAACAAAGCAAAACCATCTAACAGCAAGAAAAGTCCTACAAGCATTGGGCTTCATGGCATCCTGCATAATGTTGGTCCCACATGCCAGACTGCATATGAGAAGGCTACAGTGGTACCTAAGGAATTTATGGTCTCAGCACAAGCACAGCCTAGAAACTCAAATTCCAATAATTCCATGCCTGAAGCAGGAATTCCAATGGTGGGCTCAGGCCTGTCAATCAAACAAAGGATTGCCCTTCCACAGCACTCAACCAAGCCAAACCATCACTACGGACGCCTCAGACCTCGGTTGGGGGGTTCACATGATGGACAAATGCATACAAGGTTTATGGACTCAAGAACAGCTGCACCTACACATAAACCTAAAAGAAATGCTGGCAGTAAAACTGGCAATTCAGACTTTCAAACCATTTCTTCGACAAGGCCAATTGCTGATAAGGACAGACAACACCACAGTTATGTGGTACATCAACAAGCAGGGAGGGACACATTCGTACCCTCTATGCCGGATGGCCCTGGACCTCTGGAATGTGGCCCTGAGTTACAACATTCAGTTACAAGCAATTTTTGTACCAGGAAAAGAAAACACTCTAGCAGACATATTGAGCAGAACTACCACGGATGCCCACGAATGGATGCTACATCCGGACATCTTCAAAACCATTACAAGAAAATGGGGTCTCCCAGAAATAGACTTATTTGCATCCCCACACAATCACCAATTAAAGAAATTCTGCACCAGGACGTACCACCCACTGGCATGGAAGGTGGACTCCCTATCCTTCAGTTGGGAAAATCTGACAGCATATGCATTCCCACCACTCCCTTTGATGCACAAGGTGCTATTGAAGATCAAAGAGGACCGTCCAAGGATCATTCTGATAGCTCCAGATTGGCCAAGGCAACATTGGTACCCATTACTGAGGAGCATGTCTCGGGAACAGATATGGCCCTTACCCCTAGTTCCCTTGCTGTTAACTCAGAACAACTACAACACCCTGCATCCAAACCTGAAAACTCTGCAGCTGACTGCCTGGAACATTGCATAAGACAAATTAACCCAAATTTATCCCAAAGGGTTAAGGACATTATCTTGGAAGCTCGCAGACCTTCAACAAGGAAAACCTATTCAGCAAAATGGAAAAGATATCTCATTTGGAGTACTGCTAAAGGGGAAGATGTGTCACGGGTAAACATAGCCAACATCCTGGAATACTTGGCAGAGCTATTCCACAAAGGTCTGTCCTACTCTTCCATAAAGATTCATGCATCAGCTATTTCAGCAGAATACGACTTGGATCCACCAGTCTTTTCACATCCTCTGCTCAGGCAGTTTCTGAGAGGAATTAAAAATATAAAACCTCCTAGGAAGCCACCATTTACCTGCATGGGACTTGAACTTTGTGCTAGAAAAATTGACACTTCCTCCTTTCGAACCAGCAGCAACAGCAGAATTGCAATACTTATCATGGAAAACTGCTTTCCTGCTGGCAATCACTTCAGCAAGAAGGGTTTCTGAGCTACAGGCATTAATGGCAGTACAACCCTTTCTGATCTTCCATCAAGATAGAGTGTCCATGAGAACAAATCCTACGTTTATGCCTAAGGTGGTCTCCAGAGTATCATTAAATCAGGCTATCCACCTACCTACATTCTTCCCCAATCCACAGAACAGGGAGAAAGACTGTTGCATACCTTGGATGTACACAGACAATTACGCTACTACCTGGACAGGACCAAGAGCAATAGAAAAACTGACCAGCTACTGGTAGCATATGCAACAGGAATGGAAGGGAAAGCAATTTCAAAACAGACAATATCTAAGTGGATAGGAAATTGCATTAGATTTTGTTACTCCTACCATGGAAAGGAAACTCCAGAAAACATCAGGCCTCACTCTACAAGAGCTACAGCCACTACCACAGCTTTTCTACGAGGAGTGGCTACCAAAGACATTTTAGAGGCTGCTACTTGGAGCTCCGTGCATACATTTGCCAAGCATTATAACTTACCTTTATACTCTAGATCCCGAGCTGGTTTTGCCACTGCTGTTTTGCAAGGGATCTTAACTACACCATAATTCTATCTTTCCTCCTCCCCCAGTTTGGCTATGGTATTCTACCCATTTGTAAGGACTGCAAATGCATCCTTGAAGGACATAGTACAGTTTTGTACCTACCATAAATGTAGATGTCCAATAGGAATGCATCTGCAGTCAGGATTACCCACCCTCCTTCCCCTCTGGGGTACTCCTAGGGTATTTGCCCCTCTGATAGCTAGCTGGGGGAATCTGTTATGGTGTATTTGTTTTGTATATATGTACATACATGCTTATTTTTTGTTTGCTCTCTAATATTTGGAATCATTGGCATTTATCCAAATTTAGCCTTCCTAGAGGGCACCTGGCATCTGGGGCAAGAAACACTGAGGAAAATGGCGTCGGCTGATGCCTTTATACCCGAGTAACTGCAGCAATGACGTCGGGTGAAGTGCGACACCAGCCAAGGCCAGACCCAGACTTTGGAATCCGGCCGACCGAAGGGCTGCCTGACGACAGGACAACCCATTTGTAAGGACTGCAGATGCATTCCTATCGGACATCTACATTTATGGTAGGTACAAAACTGTACTTTTTGGGGAAACTTTACATACCATGAGGGAACATTTCCATTGGGAGGGCCAGGATTACTCAGAATCCAAGAAAAGGCTCCGAGACTTTCTTTTATTGCCTCAGCACAGACCCCTTGCTATTCCGCCAGTGTTGGATATTGTGGATGATGTGATGTTCATCGTGTTACCCTGCTGCAGTCATCACACTTGGGTTATCCTGCCGTCAGGCGGTCCTGCAGTCGGCCTGAATTCCAAAGTCTTGGTCCAGCGTCGGTTGCTATCGCTTCTTCCCTGACGTCAGTGCGCCAGGGGTATATAAGAGGCATCCAATGCCATTTTCTTCAGTCTTTCTTGCCACGCGATGCCCGAAGCAGAAGCAGTTCGCAAGTGCCGGTTGGCCGACACCTGAGATTTTCGATTTAAATTTCAGTTCGAAGTCTTCAATAAAGCTAAGTACCCCGTTGGGGAACATTTTCTTGCCTCAGTCCGATGTCAGAAAAAGTTAATTGCATTTCTTGTGGGAAGCAAATACCTCATAAGGACTTCCATTCCTGTTGTATTCCTTGCCTAGGCCCAGACCACGACGTCACAGGTTGTCAGTTTTGCGCTAGGTTTAATAAACGCTCTGTCAACCGCCGTTTTGATTTCGCACGGCATTACTTTGGTAGGAAATTTAATTTATATCATGCCGTCGGAGCAGCCGATGACCGCAATTCATAAAACACGCAAGGATAAGGACAGGCAGCCTAGGAATAAGCCAGACCCCGAGGGCTCAGCTGGGCCTGTCGCCGGTTCTCCAGTTTTCAGTGAGGCACCTACACAGCCCCTGACGACCGCAGAGCTGGAACCCCAGACAGCTGCCGACTCCCAAGCGGAGTCTACTAGGCCAACGCAGCCATCTACCGACTCCGGAGCAGAATTAGACACCGGTGCAGAGGAAACACCTTTGGTTGCAGAAGGTGTCTTCAGACTGACTACACTCACCATTAAATCTTATGCTAAGCTTAAAACTCCTTTAAAACCTAAGAAAACTGTTCATCAGTCTACAGGTCAATGCCCCATGCCTAAGAAACAGATGCTTAAGATGGCTGAAGATTTAATTACCCTTATCAGGGGTTCCCATCCCCCTCCTGATAAAAGACCAAGACAAGAGGAGGATTATGCATCCTCTGACCAGGTTTCTCTCTCCTCAGATTCTTCTGAGGAACAGGATTACACTTTTCCACCTTATGATGATTCTGATGCTGAAGACTCTATTCCCTTAACATCTCCCTCTGAAGACTACTCCTTTGGGGAAACATTACATACCATGAGGGAACATTTCCACTGGGAAGGCCAGGATTACTCAGATTCTAAGAAAAGGCTCCGAGAGTTCCTTTTATTACCCCAGCACAGACCTCTTGTTATCCCTCCTGTTTTAGATATTGTGGATGATGTCTACTTGGAGTCCAGTTTAAATCCAGACTCTCTACCTCCTGCTCCAGCCAAACCAGACAGATACTACAGAGTACCTGACTCACACAAATTCATTTTTAAAAGCCCTGTAGCTGACCCAGAAACCATATCCCAGGGTCCTAAGGGAGCAAAAGCTTCTATGGCTAAAAATCCTGTGCCCTCTGAAAGAGATTCCAGAGCCCTAGATAGATGGGGAAATAAAATATACACCTCTGCAATTCTGGCTATGAGAACATTAAATTGCCAGTTTCACATGTTGAAATATCAACAATTCCTGATGACTCAGTTAAAACAAAAAATGAACACACATTCAGAATAGCCTGAATTCAAGGAAATGCAGGATCTGTTGCATGCAGCTGAACAGGTGGGCAAGCATACTTTACAATGCGGATTCGATTCATTGTAAGCTTCCTGTAGAGCAGCTGTTACTGGCTCTGTCATTCGTAGACATGCTTGGTTCAAAGAGCAATCCCTCCCTGACCATGTTAAAGCAAAATTATTAGATGCACCTTTACAACAGGATGTATTATTTGGTGTCAAAGCAGAAGAGGTTTTAAAGAAAATGGAGGATAAGGCTAAATCTCTGCAAACGGTCAAGGATTTCTTGCAGGTACAACCCCCTCGCTTCAGCAGAAATTGGCCAACAAAAAATTGGTCCTTTCCAGCTTCAGACAGATCACAGAAGGGCAAATACAGACGCCCAAGGGGCAGAGGTCAGTCACAGGGCCCTTACAATCCTCACCAATGGGGTTCTGCTACCCAGAAAGGAGGAGAAGACAGGCCCCAAGCTAGCAGAAGGCAGGCACAATGACTCTATCCTCAAACTACCAAGCAAATCTGTCCTGGCAACACCCTTTGGAGGAAAACTAGCATTTTTTGCAGATAACTGGCACATCATCACAAAAGACAAAATGGGTTCTAAACATTGTCTCTCAAGGATACAGATTCCACTTTCATACCTTACCAAGGATCAAAGGAATGCCAAACCTGCCACTAAATCAATGGGCAGAGGCACAAAAACAAATTACAGCTCTCATGAACATGAGAGCCATTCAACAGGTACCTACACAGGAGCAAGGACAAGGATTTTACTCAAGACTCTTCCTAGTTCCAAGAAAGGACAAAGCATGGAGACCCATTCTGGATCTTTCAATTCTGAACACCTATCTGCAAGTACCAAAATTCAAGATGCTAACACTACAGCAGCTTCTTCCCATGCTGGGCAAGAATGCTTGGCTAGTCACTTTGGACCTCAAGGAGGCATACCTGCATGTCCCTATCAGACAAAATTGCAGAAGATACCTCCGCTTCATTGCAGGTTCAACGCATTATCAATTCTCTGCACTGCCTTTTGGCTTATCTACTGTGCCCAGGGTCTTCACAAAATGTTTGGCACCAGTAATTGCATACTGCAGATAAAGAGGAATTCAAATATACCCATACCTGGACGACTGTCTTATTCAAGCAGAAAGCAAGGACATTCTTTTACAGCATCTGGCATTTGTCAAATACCTTCTAAGTTGCCTAGGGTACACAGTAAACGAAAATAAATCAAAACTAGTGCCCTCACAAAACATAATATTCCTGGGTGCCAGCTTGAATACAACGGCCCAGATGGCTTATCTCACGCCAGACAAACAACGACATCTGTTTCAATATTTCAAAATAATGGCAACAAAGACCCAACTCCCTGCAAGAAAAATTCTGCAGGCCTTGGGATTCATGGCATCTTGCATACTACTAATACCATTTGCAAAACTGCATATGAGGAAATTACAATGGTACCTGAAAAGTGTATGGACTCAGCACAGCCACAGCTTGGAAACAATGATTCCACTCATTCCCTGCCTTCAACAGGAGTTTCTATGGTGGGCACAGGCATGTCACCTCAACAAGGGTCAGCCTTTCACCTTACCCACAGCCAGGCAAACTATGACAACAGATGCATCGGACTATGCCTGGGGAGCACACATGGCAGGACAGTGCATTCAGGGCAAATGGACTACAGATCAGAGACACCTGCATATTAATCAAAAAGAAATGCTAGCAGTGCAGAATGCCCTAACAGCTTTCAAGGACCTTCTACGCCCAGGACAACTACTAATAAGGACAGACAACACCACAGTTATGTGGTACATAAACAAGCAAGGAGGCACACATTCCTACCCTCTATGCAGGCAAGCAATGACCTTGTGGAACACTGCACTGTCTTACCAGGTTCAATTACAAGCACAATTCCTGCCAGGAAAGAAAAACACATTGGCTGACGACCTAAGCAAGAAACATCATGGATCCACACGAATGGAAACTAGATCCACAAGTATTTGCAATGATAGCTCAAAAATGGGGACGCCCAGACATAGATCTGTTTGCAAGCCCCCACAACCACCAACTTCAAAAATTTTGCACAAGGACCTTCCATCCACTAGCTTGGAAAGTGGACGCCCTCTCATTCAGTTGGAAAACATTAACAGTGTATGCCTTCCCTCTACTACCTCTTCTAGCAAAGGTACTGCTGAAAGTCAGATTAGAGAGGCCACAAATGATTCTCGTTGCACCAGACTGGCCACACCAACATTGGTATCCAATTTTAAGGAACATGGCCCAGGGCCCACCATGGATTTTGCCACAAATTCCTCACCTGCTCACCCAGCGAGACAATCTGATTCTACACAGCCAGCTCAAGACTTTAAACCTGGCTGCATGGCAAATTACCTAAACAACCAGCCAACACCTTTATCCAAAGCTGTTATGGATGTCATTCTGGAGGCCAGGAGGCCCAGCACCAGGAAAACCTATTCAGACAAATGGAAAAGATTTTGCGCCTGGAACCAGGCTAAAGGCCTAAATCCTGGGCGAACATTCCTCAGATTCTACAATATTTAACTGAGGTGTTACACAAAGGACTTTCCTTTTCATCTATTAAGATCCACGCCTCAGCAATTTCAGCTCATTACAGCACGGATCCTCCTTTATTTTCACATCCACTCCTAAGACCGTACCTCAGAGGGACTAAGAACTTAAGACCGCCAAAGAGAGCTCCAACACCTACTTGGGATCTCAACTTTGTCCTGGAAAAGCTTACACTGCTGCCCTTTGAACCAGCTTTTTCAGCTGATTTAAAATTTCTTTCATGGAAAACTGCCCTACTACTAGCAATAACCTCAGCTAGAAGAGTCTCAGAGCTACAGGCACTAATGGCAGTGGAACCTTTCCTCATTTTTCATCAAGACAGAGTTTCTCTACGAACTAATCCTTCCTTTATGCCAAGGTGGTATCCAGTGTGGCCCTAAACCAAACCATCCACTTGCCCACCTTCTTCCCAAATCCCCAGAACAAAGGAGAAAGACTCCTGCACTCTTTGGACATTCACAGGCAATTACGTTACTACTTGGATAAAACTAAGGCTTTCAGAAAAACTGACCAGCTCTTTGTGGACTATGCTACAGGATCACAAGGAAAAGCTATCACAAAACAGACCATTTCTAAATGGATAGGACATTGCATACGTTTCTGCTACACACATCATGGGAAACCAGTACCTGCTAACATTAGGTCCCACTCCACCATGGCTACAGCTACATCAGCAGCCTTTCTCAGGGGAGTGCCAACCAAGGATATTCTGGAAGCTGCTACTTGGAGTTCAGTGCACACCTTCACCAAACACTATCACTTACCTCTTTACTCTAAGACTAGAGCTGGTTTTGCCACTGCAGTTTTGCAGGGCCTACTAGCTTCTTCTAACCCTGTTTGACTCCATCTCCCCTCCTTAGCTTTGGGATTCAACCCAAGTGTGATGACTGCAGCAGGGTAACACGATGAACATAGTACAGTTTTGTACCTACCATAAATGTAGATGTTCGAGTGTTCACCCTGCTGCAGTCCAGGTTACCCTCCCTCCATCCCCTCTGAACTAGCTGAACTTATCTCTACCACTTTATCCTGTATACCTATGTGGTATATTTGCTTGTACCCAAGTATTTTTGTTTTATTTTTATATATATATATATATATATATATATATATATATATATATATATATGTATATATATATATATATATATATATATATATATATATATATATATATAATTTTTTTTTTTTGCCTACCTTTTGGGGGCACCTGACATCTGGGGCAAGAAAAACTGAAGAAAGTGGCATCGGATGCCTCTTATATACCCCTGGCGCACTGACGTCAGGGAAGAAGCGACAGCAACCGACGCCGGACCAAGACTTTGGAATTCGGGCCGACTGCGGGACCCGGCAGGATAACCGAAGTGTGATGACTGCAGCAGGGTGAACACTCAAACATCTACATTTATGGTAGGTACAAAACTGTACTTTCTCTGAATCCAGTTTAAATCCAGATTCTTTACCCCCTGCTCCAGTCAAGCCAGACAGGTACTACAGAGTCCCTGACTCTCACAAATTTATTTATAAAAACCTGCTGCTGACCCAGAAACTATTTCCCAGGGTCCCAAAGGGGTAAAGGCCTCCACGGCTAAAAATCCAGTTCCCTCGGACAGGGATTCTAGAGCATTAGACAGATGGGGGAAGAAAGTTTACACCTCTGCAACTTTAGTAGTGAGGGCTTTTAAACATGCTTAAATATCAACAATATTTGCTGTCTCAGTTAAAACAGAAAATGAGTACAAGTGCAGAACAACCTGATCTTAAGGAAATGCAGGATTTATTGCACACAGCTGAACAAGTGGGAAAGCATACTTTGCAATGTGGTTTTGATTCATTAGAAGCTTCTTGTAGAGCAGCAGTTACAGGATCTGTGATTCGAAGACATGCTTGGTTAAAGGAACAAAGCTTACCAGACCATGTTAAGGCAAAATTATTGGATGC
This sequence comes from Protopterus annectens, assembly GCF_019279795.1. NCBI lineage: Eukaryota > Metazoa > Chordata > Ceratodontiformes > Protopteridae > Protopterus > Protopterus annectens. The sequence continues at coordinate 356,625,611 of NC_056740.1, forward strand.
TCCTTTACAGCAAGATATTTTATTTGGTGTTAAGACAGAAGAGGTATTAAAGAAAATGGAGGATAAGGCAAAATCTATGCAAACAGTGAAGGATTTCTTACAGATACAACCACCACGATTTAGCAGGAATTGGCGTACTTAAAATTGGTCCTTTCCAGTGTCAGGCCACAAAGAGGCAGATACAGACACCCAAGAGGCAGATCTCAGCCCCAAGGCTCTTACAGACCACGGCAGTGGGGTGCTTCAAACCCAAAAGGAGGTGAGGACAAGTCACAACCTTACAGGAAACAGTCCCAATGACTTATCCCTTCCAATGCCAAACTCTTCACTTTTGGCAGCTCCCTTAGGGGGGAAACTAGCACTTTTTTCACAAAACTGGCAAGCAATCACCCAAGACAAACGGGTGCTGAATATTGTGTCTCAAGGTTACAGGTTCCACTTTCACACTCTACCAAGGCTAAAAGGAATGCCAGACCTGCCACAAAATCAATGGGCAGAGGCACAAAAACAAATTACAGCCCTCATGGACATGAGAGCTATTCAAAAAGTACCACAGCAGGAACAAGGACAAGGATTTTACTCAAGACTCTTCCTGGTACCAAGAAAGGACAAAGCCTGGAGACCCATACTAGACCTTTCCACTCTAAATACATATCTGGATGTTCCGAAATTCAAAATGTTGACACTACAGCAGCTCCTTCCCATGTTGGGCAAGAAAGCTTGGCTTGTTACTTTGGACCTCAAAGAGGCATACCTGCATGTCCCTATCAGACAAAATTGCAGAAGATACCTCAGATTCATAGCTGGTTCAATGCACTACCAATTCTCTGCACTGCCCTTTGGCTTATCTACTGCACCCAGGGTCTTCACCAAGTGCCTGGCACCAGTAATTGCATTTTGCAGACAAAAAGGAATTCAAATATATCCATACCTGGACGACTGCCTGATTCAAGCGGAGACCAAGGACGACTGCCTGATTCAAGCGGAGACCAAGGACATTCTTCTAAAGCATCTGGCGTTTGTAAAAAAGTTGTTAAGTTGCCTAGAGTACACAGTAAACGAAAAGAAGTCAAAGCTAGTGCCCTCACAAGAGATAATATTCCCGGGTGCCAGCTTAAATACAACGGCCCAGATGGCTTATCTCACGCCAGACAAACAAGGACAACTGACACAGTATTTTCAATTGATGACAACAAAGTCCCAACTCCCTGCAAGAAAAATTCTGCAGGCCTTGGGATTCATGGCATCCTGCATACTACTAATTCCATATGCCAGACTGCATATGAGGAAATTACAATGGTACCTAAAAAGTGTTTGGACACAACACTCTCACAGCTTGGAAACAGTAATACCACTAATTCCCTGCCTACAACAGGAGTTTTGATGGTGGGCACAGGCATGTCACCTCAACAAGGGTCAGCCTTTCACTCTTCCCACAGCCAGGCAAACTTTAACAACAGATGCCTCGGATTACGCCTGGGGAGCACACATGGCAGGAAAATGCATTCAGGGCAAATGGACCACAGACCAAATGCATCTTCACATCAATCAAAAAGAGATGTTGGCTGTACAAAATGCCCTAACAGCTTTCAAGGACCTTCTACATCCAGGACAATTATTATTAAAGACAGACAACACCATAGTAATGTGGTACATAAATAAGCAAGGGGGCACTCATTCTTACCCCCTATGCAGGCAAGCCATGACCTTGTGGAACACAGCTCTAACTTATCAAGTTCATCTGCAAGCACAATTCCTGCCAGGAAAGAAAAATACTCTGGCAGACGACTTAAGCAGAAACGTCATGGATCCTCACGAGTGGAAATTAGACCCACACGTTTTCATCATGATAATGCAAAAATGAGGGTGCCCGGACATAGATCTCTTTGCCTCCCCATGGAATTACCAACTACAAAAATTCTGCACAAGGACATATCACACACAAGCTTGGAAAGTGGATGCTCTTTCGTTCAGCTAGACAAGCCTAAACGTTTATGCCTTCCCACCTCTGCCTGTCTTTTCAAAGGTACTCCTAAAAGCCAGACAAGAAAAACCACAGATGATTTTGATTGCTCCAGACTGGCCACGCCAGCATTGGTACCCAATCTTAAAGAACTTAGCTCAAGGCCCACCTTGGATTTTGCCTCAAATTCCACACCTTCTGACTCAGCAAAACAATCAGATCCTGCACAGTCCGCTCAAAACCTTATCCCTGGCTGCATGGCAGATTCATCAGCCAAACTGACAACACCTCTCTCTAAAGCTGTTATGGATGTCATTTTGGAGGACAGGAGGCCTAGCACCAGGAAATCTTATTCAGAAAAGTGGAAGAGATTCTGTGCCTGGAACCAGGCTCAAAGACTTGACCCTCTTGTCCCTAACATTCCTTAGATACTACAATACTTAACTGAGATGCTGGGCAAAGGACCATCCTTCCCATCCATTAAGATCCACGCTTCTGCCATCTCGGCTCATTACAACACCGATCCTCCTGTTTTCTCTCATCCATTGCTAAAGCAGTACCTCAGAGGGGCTAAAAACATAAGACCGTCCCGGAGAGCACCAACACCTACTTGGGACCTCAATTTTGTCTTGGAAAAACTCACTTTACCTCCTTTTGAGTCAGCCAATTCAGCAGAATTAAAATATATATAATGGAAAACTGCTCTGCTACTGGCAATAACCTCAGTACGAAGAGTCTCAGAACTACAGGCACTAATGGCAGTGGAGCCTTTCATTATTTTCCACCAAGACAGGGTTTCCTTAAGAACAAACCCTTCATTAATGCCTAAGGTGATATCCAATGTGGCTCTTAACCAAACTATTCACTTGCCAACATTTTATCCAAATCCCCAGAATAAAGGGGAGAGAATTCTACATTCCTTGGACATACACAGGTAGTTACGCTTCTACTTGGACAAAACAAAAGCTTTCAGAAAAACTGAACAACTGTTTGTATCTTATGCTGCAAGATCACAGGGAAAGGCTATTTCAAAGCAGACCATTTCAAAGTGGATAGGACACTGTATCCAGTTCTGCTGCACACAGCATGGGAAACCTGTACCGTCTAACATTAGACCACATTCCACCAGGGCAACTGCAACTTCTACTGCCTACCTTAGAGGAGTACCTACCAAAGACATTTTGGAAGCTGCAACTTGGAATTCAGTGCACACCTTTACCAAGCATTATCACTTGCCTCTTTACTCTAGATCCAGAGCTGGATTTGCCACTGCAGTGTTGCAGGGCCTCATAGCCACACCAAATCCTCTATAGAACCAGCCACCCAGTGTCAGCTTTGGGATTCAACCCAAGTGTAATGACTGCAGCAGTGAAACACGATGAACATAGTCCAGTTTTGTACCTACCATAAATGTAGATGTTCGAGTGTCTTCACTGCTGCAGTCCTGGTTACCCACCCGCCATCCCCTCTTTCTTAGCTGGGGCTCATCTATAACTTTCTACACTATACTACCTGTGTGGTGTATTTGCTGGTTATTGAAGGTTTTATTTTTACCTTACTGTATGTTTTGTTAGCAATATGTATTGCCTACCTTTTTGGAGGCACCTGACATCCGAGGCAAGAAAAACTGAAGAAAATGGTGTCTGCTGCTTCTTATATACCCCTGACGCACTGACGTCAGGGAGGAGGTGACAGCAACCGACGCCGGACCAAGACTTTGGAACTCTGGCCGACTGCGGGACTACCTGACGGCAGGATAACCCAAGTGTAATGACTGCAGCAGTGAACACACTCTAACATCTACATTTATGGTAGGTACAAAACTGTACTTTAGCAGTGTCTTTTGAGTCATAAATTATATTTTTGCTGGCATGCAAATTACTTGTGTTCCCATTTGTGATTTTTCTTTATCAAACTGCTGCTTATGGCACTTACTGTCATGACATGTAATGTGTAGTAATAGCACCAGAGTTAAGTATGTGTATTGTTGATTCTGCTTCTAAACCTGCAAGAATAATGGAGGCTACAGTGTAAACCACAACAAGGTTTTGTACATGCATTGAACATTTTAATTAGGTTGATCTTTTTATTCTTTTGGCAAGCAAGTAAGGACTCTGAGCAGGACATTTAAGGCTACCTTGTCAACAGTCGCACGCACCCTCTAGAATTCCTGTGTGCTGATGTTTTCCCTGTTAAATGTATTGTTAGGTGCATCAGTGTTAAAGTAGACCTGGTTTGCTGGGGGCTAAACTGAACCAGCTAGGTGTCGGAAAGCTGTTGAACTGAACTGCTTTAATAAAAGTTAGACATTGTGTAAGACCGTCATTGTAAGAAAGTGCAGTAGCTCTGAATGTAATAGTCATTCTTTAATTCTTAACTCGGCATTAACCTCTGTCTGGCCTATTCAGTAGCAATGGATCCTTCTCAGGTTGTGGGAGCAGTTCTCTTTTTTGGTTAATTTTCCTTAGCATCTCTTTTTTACTCACCAGTTTATTAGCTTAATCCTGTTCCTTCTTTTGAATGTGCATCATACATTCATAAGTAGCAGCATTCTTTGTAGTTGCAGAAATGTCTCTCCTCCCCGTACTCTACATCACAGTAACTTACTCTTGCAGCTCAACAACTTATCTTTCCCTGTCCTGCTCACTTATCTTCTACACTATCTCAGTTATCTTTTTTTTTTACTTCCTGGCATGTATCCATGCGTGTATTTTACATTGTATGAGACCTATTTACCCAAGGGCAATCCTTAACAGATAGTTTCTCACTGTAGCACCTGGCTCTGACCCACCTGCCTCACACCAGTGCCTCCTTACAATTGTATACAAGCCCAACTCATGTTGTGTGTGAAGCCCTTATTTTCTAGTTCCTTATTTTTACTTGTACATGTGACAGTTTTTTCCATATAGTTGTATCACACAGTTAAGTCTCCGTTAACTACTTTTAGTCTATTATAACTGTAAAGTAACATATGCTACACAGTCAAAAGAAAATACAGTACTTTTCTGTTAAACTCCTACCACTCGCGGTGCAATGTTTTGCTGTTATTTCAGTAGCGTAGACCAGTGTCTGTGTAAGAAATAAATCTGTACAGTTAACAAACAAGTTTCAGTTATGTTATGTGTAAAGTAGCGTATTGTCATTGCACAAATAGCTGAAGTCCACCATGAGACCCCTACCAATTGCCGGAGGTTTTCTTTACACATATTTCTCACCCACAAACAAGTTACCTTTCTTACTTGCACAAAGTAGCGTTCTGTCAGTACAGAAGTAGCTGAAGTCCACCGTTAAGGTTTTCTGCAGGCATATTTGTTTCAGCTGTAGCACTTGCATACATGTAACATCCATCGAAGTCCATAACAACTTCCCATTTTTTCTTTGGGTTCCTTGTATTTCATTCTGTTTGCAGCCATGAAGCACGTGAAGTCCAGGATCTGCACAATGAAATAGAGCAAATAGTGCACATGGTATAGACAGTAAACACATTATGAAGAAATGCGGTGGACATTCATCGTCTGTTGTTAGAGTACAAAAAACCCCAGCTTTGTGAGACATAACTTTATCACCTTTACCGATACTGATGGGAGGAAAGAGAAGATCTAAATTACCAATGTCTTTTAATTTATTAACACCAGTAAGTATAATGTAAGCTGTAGAAATGCTGCAGAAATGTCAGTTACACAGAAACAGAACTGTTGTACAAGTCTTTGAAACCAATGTAGTGTAAAGGGGGGGGGGGAGCAGGTCAGAATAACACTGAGTGCATAGTTCTGGCAGAAGTCTCACATGAGATTCAACTAAATAAAGTAGACCTAATATGTGTATGTGTGTGTGTGTGTGTGTGTGTGTGTGTGTGTGTGTGTGTGTGTGTGTGTGTGTGTGTGTATAATATATATAAAATAACTTCTGCAAACTGGAGGAAGCCTATTGGCTTCATGCAGTACAGTACCAAATCTACACACCTCCCCAAGATCTTGAAGTGAAAAGCAAACAAAACACAGAATTCAAGTGCCTTTCTGCGCTGGCAAAAAAAAAAAAAAAAAAACCTAAGTGCAAGCCTGCCTTTCAGTCGTGCCCTCTAGCACTTTTCACTCAAGGCAATTGTCCCCTTAGTCCCACCCTTGCTGCGCTATTGGGTTTGACAGGATACTGTCTGGTGAGGCTCTGTATGAAAGGCAGAGGTTGTCTGTATGATGCTGTGAAGAGGGACAAAGCTTTGACACAGTCTACAGAGTTTTTTTATGATTTAGGTCTTTGATTTTCTTAGTGAGGAAGCACTGCGATCATTTCATCTGTAATGTGTTTTGAAAAGTACATACTAAAAGGGATATTATACTAGCTGATCAGCCTAATAAATGCTGACTATAGTTGAATGATTAGATTCCCTGGACTTGAACACAGTACGTTCTAAGCTGTAAAATGAAAAAGTACTTCCTTGCAATAGTGGGTACAAGGTGATCAAAGGACAGGTTGTTGCTAATACAGGTTCCCAACTGTCTGACTACAGGATCTTTTTTCAGGGATATGTTGTCAATGTGATAGTTAAAAAGAGAGTCATGCTTGCCGAAGGATACAATTATACATTTCATTACATTTAATTTTAGTCCATAGTTATGACACCAGCTATTGGTTAAAGACAGGCCCTCTTGGAGGATCATTATGTCCTTTGGGGGAAGCATTAAGTCTTAACATTAGCTCTGACCACCAAGAAGTAAATGTGAAGAAGGGCTGGCGAAAGGAATGAACCCGAAGGTACACCAGTAGCAACAGTTCTTTTGGAGAGGTGAAGCCACCCACCCTTATTTCCTGGACTTTTTCTTTGTGAGACGGTTTGCTATCCAATGAGTTATCTCTCTAATTTAAATGTAAATCCCTATATATCTATGATACTTGAGTGTGGGAAGGTGTTAAATGCTCTTGTGAGGTCTAAATATGCAGTGTTTAATGAGATGCCTTTGTCCAATGCTACAGTAACTGTTTCAAAGCGGTTGACCAGGTTAAGTAGGCAGGATCTGCCCTTGCTGAATCCAGACTGGCCTGGGTTGAGAGTCTTAAGCTTACCTGCATCCTTTATTAATTCCATAATGATCTTATCCATAGCCTTACAGATGAGGCTGGTCAGGCTTATAAGTCTATAATAACCCAGGTTCATTGAAGTCCCACCTTTGTGCAAGGGAATGACTGTTGCTGTCCTCCATTCATCTGGCGTGAAGCCTGTCTTGAGGCTGATATTGAATAGCTTCTGTAGAGGGTCTGACAAGCCATGTTTCATACTGATCAGATGACAGGTATGTTGTCAGTTCTCATTGAAGTAGTGTCCTTGGCCTTAGGTTGTGCCTTGAGGATTTGTTCTTCGGATATTTGGGGTGAGGGAGTAGATGTGGGCATATGAAATAAGAATATTGGAAGGAAGGGGGGGTTAAGTTTGACGTAAATATGTCTGCTAGTAGATCGGCTTCTGGGTCTGCCTAACATACAAAGCTATGTCAAACCCAGAGCTGTTGGACATGCTCCACTTAAAATCCCAATCCCTCCGAGCAACACGCTCTAGGGACTTAAACCTTGTCACCACAGTAAACAGAACATGCTGGAGGGATAGATTCCTGTCGCAGAGACTTCCCATACTCTGGAACAGACTACCTGTCTATGTCAAACAGAGCTCCTCATTAGCACTCTTCAAGGAAAATCTTGATGATTGGATGGGAAATAGGAAATTCACCCCAGGGATCACTTCTGTGGCTCTGCTCGACAGGGGCACAGAAAAATAATGTTCTTGGGTGGCGAAAGCCAGGGTACATTTTTGGCTAGGCTTATATAGGCTCTAGGGCCAATAGCCTAGTACCTACCTATGAACCTAAGTAACTGTATTGTGTATCGCCACCACAATTCAAGCTTCCACATTGGCCAAGGTAACAATAGCAGCTGTAGAGAATAAATCACAGGCATTTTTTAAAACAATCACATCACATATGTCTTCCGGAAATGTTTGAGATGCCTTGAATACCTGAGAAACTGTCTTTTGTTAATCCAAAAGCTTCAGTTTCACTTACAGGTTCACATGTTAATACTAACTAGGCAGGTAATTTGAACAAACACGAATAGCCTAGCAATGCACTGTAAGAAGTATTGGTAATATATTTACCTCATTTCTTGATAAGAGCCGCCATACTTGGCGCTGCTGTATTTTGCCGGTATTTCCTCACTACTGCTGTGATCCATCTTCAATTCAGTCAGTGCTTTTCTGATCCCTCTTCAATGTATTAAATATGGTACATAAATGAAATACAGAACAGTACCTTCTTTGTGACCAGCAATTGCAAAACACACCAGCGCGAAGTACTGGTAGGGGTTTAACAGAAAAGTACCGAAAATACTTACTTGCTCTCTGTCACAAGTTCATGGGATCAAGATTAACCTGTACCGCCTCTTATCAAAATCTCTCTTAAAATTTTGACTCTATAAATTTCGGATTTGGTACCTTATTTAGCCCCAGCTTTCTTCAAAGGAAATTTGTAAAGCATAGCAAGAGCAAATGTATTTCTTTTTCAAAAATATTTTTGTTAAACAAATTGCAGTCAAAACGGAACAAAATAGCCTGTGAAACTAAAATGGACAAGCAGTGACATAACTGCAGATGAACAGGATATCATCATAAATGTAAAGAATATTTGTTAAATTGCACATAAATCTGTGTAATATTTCCATATTTAAGTAACTGCAACAGACTGAATACAGTGAGGCTATTGGAAGTTATAATTGTGTCATGTCCTATAGAATTATGTTCCTTGCTGCCCTGCTTTAGTCTGACTGGCATCATGATAAGCACCATTCTGACCCTTTTACCTCATTGTGCTTTTCAGTTACAAAGATTGGTAGATGTGAGTTACACATTTATACTTGCAGAATTGTGAATGGCTTGTACTGGAAAGTACCAGCCCAGCCCTTCAGGAATCAATCCATCCTTCCATAACCCTTTTCCCTTTTTTGCACATGGGGTGGGGATGTCACTTCAAGAGTGACAATCCTCTAGAAATTCACACTGCTGGGTGGCTAGCTCTGCTGTGGCTGTTCTTGCATACCACACACTTGCACAAGCACTCACACCCTGGAAGCTGTTAGGGTCCAACCCAACACTCTCATACTAGGTGACTTCAACTATTCCTCCATCAACTGGGAAAACCACTCATGCACCAGTACACTGGCCCAACACTTCCTGGAATTCATCAGTTCCAATGCCCTGGACCAGCTCATTCTTAGCCCTCCATTAGAGGAAGCAACATCCTTGACCTGGTTATTACTAACATGGGCAACAGTTGCTCTACACCAATAGTCAATTCCTCCCTGGTTAGATCTGCCCACAAACTAACCACCATGGAAATCCACATCTCACCCACACCCCTTGCAAAGGTAACCACTATGAAAAACTTCTCCAAAACTGATTTTGGGCTCCTAAAACAGAGGTGGCTAACTTCACGGTACCCATGTCAGTGGAAAATAGATGCATGACTGCCGAATCATACACCAGTGCATTATATGAACATGTACATAAATGTATGGAACTAGCCATACCCAACAGAACCACAACGCTCTCCTCCAGAAAAAAGGAAGCCAATCTGGTGGTCCCCTGACATTAATAAACCCTACAACAGAAGGAAGAAACTGTTGCAGAAAAAGTCGAGGTCCCAAAACTCCCTTATTAGCCTCAACAAAAAGTTGAGATCCCTCATCAAAACCTTTGAAGCCAGCTATGAAAGCAGAATTGTGGCAGACACTAAAAACAACCGCAAAGCCTTGTATAGTTATATCAAGAATCTCCACAGCAATACCCAGGTTTGCTCTGAGTTACTGCACAATGGTACCACCTATACTGAGCCAGCAGATATTGCCAACATACTGGCCAACAGATTCCATGCCAACCTTACCCCCCCCCCCAAGGACTAATCACAATACAGGAGGAACCCCAGGCATCCAGCATTATTGCAGCACAGGTTAAAGTTGCATTGTCCAAGGCCAAGAATACAGCTTCAATAGGGCACAACAATATCCCTGGATGTGTTCTACATAAACTACAACGTGAACTGGCACCACATCGGTTTGCCCTGTTCAATCATAGCTTCACCTCAGGCCTTGTCCCTACCAAGTGGCGCACTGCTGCAGTCATCCCTCTCCATAAAGGGGGAGCGACTACAGACCCTGGGAATTATCGCCTCATTAGCCTGACCAGTCTGATATGTAAGGCTGTGGAGCACATCATCATGGACCTAATTAACAAGGATATATGGAATCTCCAAACGCTAGATCCCATGCAATTTGGTTTTGTGAAAGGTAGATCATTCCTGCTTAAGCTGGTTGACTTTTTGAGTCAGTCATCAGAGTTGTGGATGAGGGCAAGGCAGTTCATACAGCCTACCACGATCTGGTCACGGCCTTTGATACCATTCCCCACTAAGGAATTATTGATAAACTCACCAAACTAGGCATCAACCCCTATATAACTAGGTGGGGAGCAAATTGGCTCACAGAACCCACAGTGTGAAAGTAGCAGACTCTGAGTCAGACTGCCAACCAGTCACGAGTGGAGTCCCACAGGGATTGGTCCTGGGTCCTCTCCTGTTTGGCATCTACTTCTCAGAAGTCCAGGCCAACACGGAGGGACTCTGGCCGACCAGGTTCACAGACAACTGCAAGCTGGGAGCCATTATTAACTCCCCAAGTTATGTAGACATCCTACAGAAAGGTCTCACTGAGACCAATGACTGGTGTCAAAACCATGACTTTATGTTTAATGCCAAACAATGCATAGTCATCCCCTTTGGGAAATCTCAGTTCCCACTAATTGCTACATAGGTGGAAGCCCACTGAACACTAAAGGAGTTATAAGAGATCTGGGGACACAAGTTGACAGCAACCTCTCCTTCCACCACCACATTGCCACTGTGGTCAGAAAGTCCTATGTGGCACACCTCATTACCAAGGTTTTTGCATCCAGGAAGAAAGAGGTCATTATCTCTCTCTACTCTTCCCTCATTAGGTCAGTCATAGAGTATAATGTCCAATTTGGTATGTACGTACCTATACACATGCAAGAGCTGGAAAAGCCACAAAAGTACCTCACGAAGAGGATCCTAGGCCTTAAACATATGTCTTACACGGACAGACTCAAAAAACTCCAGATATTCTCTGTCTCATATCATCTACTAAGAGGCGATCTCTGCTTGACTTACAAAGTCATGTCTGACCCAGCTCTGTTAGAAATGCTACATCTAAAGAAATTGCAATCCCTCCGCACCACAAGCTGCAGAGACCTCAACCTCATTGCCACAATCAACATCAACAGAACATGCGGGAGGGGCAGGTTCATAACCCAGAGACTGCCCATGCTCTGGAATAGACTTCCCATACATGTCAAGCAGAGCACCTCACTGGCCCTCTTTAAGGGAAATCTTGATGAGTGGGTGGGAAATGGAAAGTTTACCCCGGGGATAACGCCAGTGGCTCTACTTGATAGAGGCACTGGGAACTAACGTCGGGTGGCACGATGCCAGGGCAGTTCTGTGGGCTAGGCTTGTAAAGGCTCCAGGGCCATTAGCCTAGTACACACCTATGAACCTATGAACATACATACATACGACTGAGAATGATGCATTCTAGCATGGAAAGTGTAACATTAAGATGGCAGGCATACAGACATACAGCTCAGTTGTCCTCCAGGTTTTCACAGACTATCTAGATTTTTACTTTATATTTTTAGTATATGTGTCCTAAATCATCAGTGACTGAAGTCACTAAATAATGACATACATTTGAGTTTCAAACTTCACATCCATTACAAAATGCATGCTACCACATAACCTGTTCTAGCAACATTCTAAGTTTGTTAGAGAAATATTAAAAAAAAAAAAAAAAAAAAAAATCTGTCCCTATTTTGCGTTGCCCCCCCCCCCCATTATTATTGGCTTTGTCCAGATTTTTTGCACCAGGAGCTTGAGAAGTATGCATACAGGCATGACTTAATTTTTGTACATGTCCTGTTTAGCCCTGTCTGAAACATGGTTTAAAGAGCTGCTGTAGTGAGATACAGAAGACATTTTCTATTTTTATGTTGATGTTCTGTGCAGCTTTGATGTCATTGCAACGATATGGTTAGTAATTACTAATTTTTGTTTATTTTCACCAAAACATTAGTTGATGACGTGTTGCAATGTCCAAATGCTATAAAAGCAAATAGTAATTGCACAAAATTTGAAAAACAAGAGATAACCAATTAAAACTAATCATCACCAACCCTCTTTTTTTTTTTCTATTTTAACATGTTGTCATGGTGTCATGTCAGATGTCACTACCTCTCTCGATTTAGATATACTGTGTTGTCTTCTTCGACAGTCATGCCCGACAGTGGGAGGTCATCATCTTCTACTTTCCTGCTCATTTGTCCAAACTGTGTTCACCTTGACCTTCTCTACATTTTGATTTACTTTGGCTTCTACTCTGATATCCGCATTTCTGTCTCTCTCCCCCCTGTCACATTTGCATTAATAGTTAATATGAAATAGTATTGTCCAGAAAACATTTTACGAGGCAGAATGAAAGGTTGGTACTTCAGGATTAGGACCAAAGCTAGTAATTGCATAGTGAATACAATCAAATTGTATAAACTTTTTCAAAACCACCCAATGTGGAGGGGCGTCTTCAGCCAATCAGAGATGTGACCCTTGTTAAATAAACAGTTATCAAAGTACCCCATCCACCGGCAGCCACAAACTGTCAGAGCGGAGGGTCTGAAATGGTCGAAACCAGGCCTACAATTCCCAGAACTTTAAGGTGACATGATATTCGTTGATAGCCAATGCACGTAATACGGAGGTAGACAAATTTTAGGCTCTCTATTGAAATGTCAGCATTTGAAATGCTGAGTATTGAGATGCGACAGAAAACCTAGGAGAAGAGCAAATATTGAGGATCACTCTTCTCCTTAAAACTTTTTTGCAGGGGGGCAAGTCCACCCCAAAACTTGTGTATAATAACTCCGAGATCACCATACCTTAGAGAAAATGGAATAGTCCGAGAAATGATTTCTTGAACTTGGTATATGCAAGTCCAATCTTTTGGCTGTTCAGTCTCCGTATTTTCGGACTTGCTTTAGTGGGTCCCGACATTTCAAGCAGTCACCGAAATAAGATGGTAACAAGGTGCCACAGCAAGTTACTGGGCTGTGAAGTTCTGCACAAGCTACAAATAGTGTGTTTCAGAGTCCAGAAACCCTAGGTAAAAGGCTTTGTACTAGTTTAAATGGGAGCTGGCCACATTTATCTGTCAAAAAGAACCTGTTGAGAATATAAAGATTCTTTCTTTTCTGATTCTGGTGCTTTCTGTGGTGGTGTGCCACAAGGGTCAGTTTTAGCATCAGTGCTTTTCTTCCCATTTGTGAATGATCTAAAGCAAGATCTTCTCTTTACAAGCCTATGCACACAGATGGCATAATTTTATTAAAAGCAGATGATTCATTTACTAAGTTACAGTGAAAATTGCAAGCTAACTTTTTAGATGTTCAATGCCATTAATGAGTAAAACAAACTCACCATGAAACCAGAGAAAACAGCAGTACAGGTGTTTGCCATCTCTCTAAGGCTTGCTGAAGCCACACCTGTTCTCTTGAACAACCAAGTAAGGTTATTCATGGTACTCATCTTGGACCCCACATTGTCCTTTAAGATGCAAACTGAAACAGAGGTACAGAAGACCTTACTTTGACTAAGATTTGCAGTAGACTGGTGCACCTACTGTATTCTTATCTAAACTGGAATACAACCTCCCCATTACAGCCTTCCACTTGTTACCAGTTGCTACCTTCAGCAAACCACATTCTGTAATTGAAGGTTTGTCTTTTTGGCTGACCTATGTACCTATCACTGTGTACTACTAAAGTCTGAGTGGTTGTCTGTGACAGCCAGAACCATACTTTGGCAACATTTAAATGAATCAAGCAAAGTTATTGTCTTCCTTCAGTATCAAAGCTTTCCTGTAAAGAACCACTGTACTCCCTTAGAAGTAGCAACGTTTGAAAATGGGCATTAGCTATCAGGTTCAACAGTATTTACTGGCATTTTTTTGAGAATTGGAGTCAATAAGGCCTTCAAAAGAGATGGAAGATACATCCACATCCAAAGAGGATGCAGTACAGGACCCAGCACTCCTTCACCCAAAATAAGATGCAATATAATAAACATAGAGAAGTGTAAGGCCACAAATTGTCTGATACATATTTTAGATTAAGGTACCGAAACTATTAGTAAATTGGCAAGGTAAACTTGGTCTATTACAAGACAACAGGTTCAGGTGGACTAGTACCCTTCTGGTCCATTACAAGACAACAAGTTCAGGTTGACCATTACCCTTCTTTGTTAGTAGTCTAGACAACACACTTGATAAGATAGAGGTCAGTTTAGGCATAAAGAACAAAGTAACATGGATGCATTTTTCAATAAAAGTATCTGAAAGTAGAGATGGATTAGGCTGTACAGCCTCTCTGTCACATGGAAAAGTGCTGTTGTTTGGTTGACCGTAGCAGAAACCTCCCTTGACAAAAAAGCTGCCTTCTTATGGAGATCTCCAGTAGATAAGAGATATTGAGCTCTTCCAGTCTGTTTGGCCTGACTAATGTGATGTCTGCACTCGAACCTTCATCTTGTCCTTTGCAGAGTTTAGATCTCAGAATCGTACTAAGGGTGGCAAGATATTCGGTAGAGCAGATGCACATGACTGTGAGTAACAAGTTCCAGTGAGAGCCAAGTTGTAGGCATAGAAGAGTTGCTGGGAGTCCACACATTTACAAGTGATACAGAACAAACCAAAAAGTTGTGGGGGTGGCAAGTTGAAATTTCTTCATTGTACCAGTTCACACTAAGGACAAGCCACCCAGGGTAGCTTAGCACATAATGATCCAGGCAGTTTTTATGAGCTACCTCATACTTTTCTATTCTTTTTAAATGTGCTGCTTTCCACTGAACTTTCATGGCGTCTCCTATCAAATTTTCCTACTTGCCTCTACCTTACTCGTATCCTATTATTAATTACTGTGCCCCTTCTTTTGTATTCATTTGCTGTCTCTTGTTTTAGTGTAGATGATTGAAATGCAGAATTCCACTGTTGTAACTCATGCTACATATATATAAAACTGCTAAATGGAAGTCAGTTTCACGCACACGTACATGCAGTAATCTAGCATTTGTTTGCAAGGGATCAGACCTTGCTGCACCCCTTGATGTGGGAAGTTGTGCTCCTAACGGATGTTAGGTTGCTCTTTGTTGCATATACTCCTGAGGCTGTGCCACCTCAGCGAAATGGAATATTCCTCTTTTAGGTGAAATCTCTTCCGTAATCAATTACAGTTACTTCTTGAATGGAATTCTCCACTTGCATTTGTCAAGTAGACTGTCCTCAAAATCACTATTCCTACTTGTACCGTTATCGGAGTCCTTTGTAATTTCTACATTTCCCTACCTCTCCTGTCCTGTCATCCCTTCATACTTTTCTGCCATAGTCTCTACCTCATTGACTTGTAAACATCTCCTCCATCTGTTTCCCTTTCCATAAACTACATTCGGTACTATGCTGGTATACACAAGACTCTTGCCTTTCTTTATCAGATGTCCTCTTTGCAAGCAGCTGCAGTGTATGTATAACCAGTATCTTTATATTCATATAAATATTCACTGTTCCTACTCTATTTTCACTGGGCGAGTTTTATATGTTTGCATTTTGCTTGCTATTTATCACCGAGTTTAATGTTATATTTAATATGAATTTGTGATATGGGTACGTAAAATGATTTTCTGTATGTAATGTAAGTATATGCATAATCCACTGCCGAATTTGCTTAGATCATTTATAATAACATACCAAAGATCAAAATGCAATAATCAGTCTGAATAGTGCATTTATGAATTTATTTCCCCTTTGCTTATTTTTAATGCATGTACCTGTATTCAACATAATCCCTATATATATCATTGTGTACAGTGGATATAAAAAGTGTACACACTCCTGTTAAAATGCCAGGTTTTTGTGATATAAAAAAATGAGACCACAGTAAATCATTTCAAAACTTTCCCCACCTTTAATGTGACCTATAAACCTGTACAATTCAATGGAAAACCAAACCAATCTTTTAGGGGAAAAATATAAAAAATAAAAAACGTACAATAAGCTGGGTACATAAGTGTGCAAACCCTTAAACAAATACTTTGTTGAAGTACCTTTTGATTTTACTACAGCATTCAGTCTTCTTTGGTACACACCTGCCATCAATTAAAGAGACTCTGATTACCCCCAAATAAAGTTCAGCTGTCCTAGTAGGATTTTCCTGACATTTACTCAGTTGCCTGCTACAACAAAAGCCATGGTTCGCAGAGAGCTTACAAAGCATCAAAGGGATCTCATTGTTGAAAGGTATCAGTCAGGAGAAGGGTACAAAAAAATTTCCACAGTATTGGATATACCATGGAACACAGTGAAGACAGTCATCAAAAAGTGGAGAAAATATGGGACAACAGTGATGTTGCAAAGAACTGGACGTCCCTCCAAAATTGATGAAAAGACAAGGCGAAAACTGGTCAGGGAGGCTGTCAAAAGACCTACAACAACACTGAAGGAGCTGCAGGAATTTCTGGCAAGAACTGGTTGTGTATTACATGTGACAACAATCTCCCGTATTCTCCATATATCTGGCCTATGGGGTAGGGTTGCAAGACAGAAGCCTTTTCTTGCATAGAAAAACATCCAGGCCCAGCTAAAATTTGCAAAACAATACATTGTCTCCCAAAAGCATGTGGGAAAATGTTTTATGGTCTGATGAGACAAAGGTTGAACTTTTTGGCCACAATTCCAAAAGGTACATTTGGCGCAAAATCAACACTTTGCATCACCAAAAGAACACCATCCCCACTGTGAAGCATGGTGGTGGCAGTATCATGCTTTGGGGTTGGTTTTCTTCAGCTGGAACTGGGGCTTTAGTGAAGGTGGATGGAATTATGAACACTTCCAAATACCAGTCACTTTTGGCCCAAAACCTTCAGGCGTCTGCTAAAAAGCTGAAGATTAAGAGGAATTTCACCTTTCAACACGACAATGACCCCAAGCATACATCCAAATCAACAAAGGAATGGCTTCACCAGAAGAATATTAAAGTTTTGGAATGGCCCAGCCAGAGCCCAGAACTTAAGCCAATAGAAAATCTGTGGGGTGACCTGAAGAGGGCTGTGCACAAGAGATGCCCTCGCAATCTGACAGATTTTGAGCGCTTTTGCAAAGAAGAGTGGGCAAATACTGCCAAGTCAAGATGTGCCATGCTGATATACTCCTACCCAAGAAGACTGAATGCTGTAATTAAAGCAAAAAGTGCTTCAACTAAGTATTAGTTTGTGTGCACACTTAAGCAACTAGCTTATTGTACGTTTTTTTATTTTTTATATTTTTTCCCCTAACAGATTTGTTTGTTTTTCAATTGAATTGTACAGGTTTTAGGTTATATTAAATGTGGGAAAAGCTTTGAAATGATTTATTGTGGTCTCATTTTTATATCACAGAAGCCTGGCATTTTAACAGGGGTGTGTACACTTTTTATATCCACTGTATATACTTGTTTCTGTAATTGTAACAATTATGTCTGCATTGTTAACTAAATGGGTTCTGCTTAACCACGAAAGTTGAGACAAGATTAGTTACTAAGCAGTTTTCCTGGGCATTTTTTGACTCTTGAGTTTGTAGAACCTGATTGTGTAATCATATGACTGAATGTTCTGCTGTTTGCAGTTTTTGGGGGAGGTGTAACCCCAACAGCATCATTTAGGTCGCATTATTTGGGTCAGTATAGTGATTTGATTGCTAGGTGGTGAATAACATTACACCAAAACATCTATTGTAAGTTTGATAGTGATTCTGCTTGGATCTGTGCCAGATGTAGTAGGTGCTTGGTGCTGTTATGGCTGCTATCAAGGGATGGGAATTTCTCTGTGTCACCTTAAAGGAACAGACACTAATAACCAAATTTAATCTTACATTGCCCATTTTCACAAGTAACATAAGATGTATTTAATCTCCATTCTCTGTGCATTTTTATTATTGTTCACTTAAAAGTGCATATATTATAATAATCCTATATTTTCATAAAATATTTTCTTTTTTAACATTTGTTTCTTCATGGCATTTTATGAAATTTGAACATGTTTATATGATTATAGACCATAGAACACCAAAGCAGCTGGGAAAAAATGGTTTTGGTTCCAGTTTGGTGAATGCAGAAAATGATTCCAGAATTGGACTGCTTAAATCAAGTAGTGAAGCTAAGTACTGAATTTTAGAGATTAGTTTACCAAAAATTCATGATTTCTAGTTGTCTTGTTTGCTGTAGCATCTGTAATTTGAGATTGAGGAACACCACAGGTTCACAGTGTGACAGATAGTAGAGTGTGCATATCTGGATAGACACCCCTGCCTGCTTCAACTTGTTGTACGTTAAGCAAGGTGACTATTTTGTTACAGGACTGGGACACTTGAGGGCTGCCCTGGGAACTCAGGTTTGTAATCCCATTCTCCCAGACCCTATGGGAGTGGAAATAGGATTGCCATGTCATCTCGCACCGGGGCCGGCAGGTTAGCTTCCTGTTCTTCACTCTGTGAACGGCACCACCCAGGAGACAAGAGGCCACTTGCCAGGAGTCTAGAAGTGATGCCCATTTGTTGGCACCTGGCACTGTGGGGGGGAGAGAGACTGTGGTGTGCTGCAAAAAGCGCAGCGATGGGGGGACCCAGGGCCATCTCCCCTGAAAAATTTGATAGCGCTAGGTGCAAGGCAGAGGGGAAAACCGGTGTCACGGACATCCGGATGAGGGGCAGTCTGAGGCTTCGTGGCCCAGCAGAGTTGCATGAGGCTGGGAACATCCCCTGAGAGGCTCCAAGAGCACATGTGACACTGCATAATTTGGCAGTAGTCAGGAGATATGTAACCCTGGAAAAGAGCTCTCTGTCCTGGGTAGAGGTGGAAGCCTGGAGGAGGTCCGTACTGATGGAAGTCTGGAAGGGAGACAGAGGTGGAAAGTGACAGGGACTGAACAGCTCCCACCTGGGTGAGGTGGCACGGACCATTCCCCCTCTGGGGCGGAAGTCTGGAAGGGGGAGAGAGGCAGATAGTGGCAAGGCTGGGCAAGCTCCTGCCTGAGTGTGGAGGAGGGGTCTGGCAGAGTTCCCCACAACAGAAGTCCTTAAGGGAGCGCTGGGGTGGACAGCAGTGGGGCCTGGAGAGCTTCTGCCTGGGTGAAGCGGGGTCAGGTACAGCCCCCCATGACGGAAGTCCTTGAGTGACTGGTGGACAGTGGTGGGGCCTGGAGAGCTCCTGCCTGGGTAAGCGGGGTCAGGTAGAGCTCCCCATGATGAAAGTCCTTGAAGCACCAGGGCAGATGGCAGAGGGGCCTGAAGAGCTCCTCCCGGGGCGAAGGCATCCAACTTCACCCCATAACCAACGGCATCCTTGAAAAATCTCAGTTCCCAGAGCTGCTCTGGATGGGAAGGCAGGGGGACTCTGAAGCCTTCATGAGAGTGGATCTGCCCGTCAGCAGCCAAGGGGAGTTCCCGAGGGGTAGAAAGGATCAGAGGGAAGCTCCCCTGAGAGGTTCTGAGGGCATGAGTGATCTGGCAGCCTGCAGTAAGCATGGAAGCAGCGGAGTCCCTTGACATGGGGGAGCTGCAGCCAGGGAAGGCCTCTTGGCCAGGTCAAAGGGGAGGGCTGTCGGGATCGGCCCTGACAGGAATCAGTAAGGGAGTGCTGGGCAAATGGGTGCGGGACCTGGAGAGCTCCTGCCTGGGTGAGTGGGGTCAGGCAGAGCCCCCACAATGGAAGTCCTTGAGGGAGCGACTGACAGATGGCAGCAGGGCCTGGAAGGCTCCTGCCAGGACAAAGGCCATCCGACCTTACCCCCGTACCCAATGGCATCACCGAAAAATCGCAAAGTCCCCAGAGCTGCTCAGGATGGGAAAGCAGGGGGACTGGCTGCCCCGGGAAGCTAAGTCACCATTCAGACTGAGTGGTCTAAACTGGGACATTTCTGTATCCCAAAGACAATGTTCGGCATTCCAGGACAGAGACTTCCAAACTGGGACTGTCCTGGAAAAATTGGGACTGTTGGTCCCCTTGACGTTAAGCATATTCCACTTCCCAATAGTAGTTTACTTCACCACTGTTGTAGTTTGACTGGCATAAATTACTGTACTGATTTAAAAGCCCAACAACGGGAGGTAGGTGGCTTATAGTATTTTTTTTTTTTTTTTTGGTAGTTGATGTTTATTAGGAAGTTGGTGTTGATTCCTTTGCTTGGTAATACCATGCGTTCCAGGGACTGGGATGGTTTAAAAGTTTTTTTTCTTGAGAAACATTTAGCTAGAACTTTTTTTTTTTAATTGTCAAGTCTTTAAAATGTGGTGTGATGCTGTTTACAGACTTCTAGAAGAACAATGATTACAAATGATGCAGGTGATGAATTTTACAGGATGGACAGAAATGCAGCAACTTCTAAATGAATTGTTACCAGGTTTGAGGCATTCAGTAATGAAGAGTAGAATTTTATTGTACAAGCAGAGCAGGTGAATAACATGCATGCTTTGTTTCTGGATTCCTGTATGGGAAGTAGATAGTCCCCATGTGTTTTGGCTGCCTTTCAAGTGTCACTAAAGCTGTTGCCGAAGTAGAGATTTAAGAAATGACCAAATGCCAGCCTCATCTTGCACCCCATTTAGCAATAAAACCTCTCCCAAACCTACATGCATTCTCAGCCCATAAGGCACAGCATCAGAAGTTTTCTGTTGGTAGGGATCATGTAAAAGGTCCTTAGGATTCTAACTGGAGGGGTGGTATATATATTAAACATTTGCCATATTATTTTGGCAGTAAGATAAGATGCCATTGGTCCGAAGGATGGAACAAATGTAACTGAGTACGTTTATACTTTAGAAACTTCAACTCCTGCTTTTAGTCACATGTGAACAAATGTCCTTTGAGGGCAAGGAACTTGTTAAAGTAAATCTAGTTCAATGATGCCATGACTTGATTTCATATGTATGTATCAGCTGTTGCTTAAAAAGACCAATAATTGTCAAGTGCAGTCTGAATGTTCAGATTTGTAAGAAGACCACGCTGGGAAATCTGAAAGCTGGCAGAATGTTTAACAATTTTTTTATTTTATTTTTTTTTTTAAATGTCATACTCTATGCTTTTACGTTAGGACCTTTTTTCTTTGAGTGTATAGAACTGTGCCCCTTTAAAAATCTGTTACAAAATGGGATAGTAGAACTCAGTACTCAGTGGTGCAACATCACGCATGTCATATTACTGAAATGCCCAAGCTGAAAAATAAAGTCCTGAAAGTCTACTATCTTGAATACTTGCATAATTGCTTTAAACAAAATATTAAATAACTGTTATACTGCAAAACCTCATAATTATGCCATTTCTTAAAATAATGCATAGAGATTATATGTCATTGCATCACTGAGTCACTAAATAAGCATTCACTATATTCACCACAATGAATTGGAAAAAAGAAACAATGTTTTATGCAGGGGGACAAGCCTCCTGCTCCCTCACACCCCTTGCTAATTATTATGTACCAACTCAGAGATTGCAAAACACTGGGGAAAGAACAAAATCCCACTCCCCACTGTGTAGAGATCCTGTAAAACATATGCTGACGTCCTGTGATGAATAGGCAATTCAGCAAAACAATCTTCCTAACCAAACATTTGATTTAACAACTGTACAGTCAAAGCCAAGGAATCACGCACAGCAAAATACGACATGCAAAACAGCAAACATTTTTAGATGGACTAACCCTCTTACACCTTCATGTTAGGAGGTGCTTTGATGTCCACACCCCTTACACATTTTTTTTCAAAGACCAGAGTTGCAGGACAAATGTCCAAAGGGGGTGAGGGAGACCATGGAGCTTGCATTTCCACTTTATTGTGCTGATTTTGTTAGTGATTGTCTCTGCTATTTAAGTAGCCTTAAGCAAATGGTTATTATGTGTTTCTTGATTTTTTTTTTGCTCTATCCAATGTTATATACTGGTATCAACTGTATTTGTACAATTTGATATCAGTTTTCTTTCTACTGAATCGTATTTCTTAGGTTTTGGGATTGTGGAAAATTGGCAGTGTGGATATTTAAATTCAGGATTTTCATGTTAGGCTTTCAGGCATGTGGGATTCTGTTGTAGAGCCATCATGTATGATCCTACGTTTCAAAATCTTGTTAGATTGAGTTATATAGTCTAGACATTAGTTACTAAATAGTAGTAAGAGTAAAAGAAAGCACACATACAGGAGTAAATGCCTCTCTACTAACAAAAACGATATATGTAACAAATCCAATAACAAAAAATAGGAAGAGGCAACTACCAGGCGTCAAATAATCCAGTATTGAAGATAAAATTAGTAGTCTTTTAATACACACAAAGGTGAGCGCTTTCACAAACCACTTCATCAGACCATAAAAATTTCAAACTGCAAAGACACCTTCTTACATATTACCCACATGGTACAAGGATAATCATTCAATTAACAATTAAAAGTATACATATCCTGTTATATACAACTAACTACTTTACATGAAAATCGAGTTCATAGCTACTATATATCTATTCTTGTTGGCAGTTTTAAATATCCAATGTGTGTATATAAATTCTAAAATAATCTAATGTATGCATTACTACAAAAAAGATTTTAAAAGCATCCTATAGCTGCAGCAAGTACAATTCATATAAACTGCAACATTACTTAGTGTCTACTGCTAATGTTATAATTAAATAAAACTTGATGGCAGAGATATATGTACAAATATTAAATCACTGTGGCGTATATGAATTAATAAATACATACATACGTCCCATGTCTGCAATTCATGCTATGCAAATAAAAATGCAACACAGCTAAATGTCTGCTGCTGATGTTGAAATTAAATAACACTTAATGGCTGAGACATGAATGCCATCAATATATAAACACGTGCAAATAAAAATTATTAGAACATATATAAGTATATAAAAGCATCCTATGGCTGCAATTCATGCTATACTAATCAAATGCAACATATTTAAACATCTACAGTAAGGTAATAATTGATGGCTGAGATATATATACAAGTAAACAATATACATTGATGTAAATATTATATGTGTATATATAGGTAGGTAATATAACGGCAAATGTACTATCTGGTAATTAAATCTCTGGACCTCAAAATGGGTTTACGTGAGGCCCTCTCATTAAGGACTCTACCTTTATCTGCCCTTATTCTCATTATCCAGTTTATTTCCTTATGTTACCTTCCCTTATTTTAGTTTTAAGTATATCTATGACCATGAATCGAAAAGTATGCTCATGGCCATTTGCCAATACATGTTTCGCCAAAGCATTATTTTCATAGCCTACCCTAATAGCATATAGATGTTCTCTCATTCTGTTACGGAAAACATTATTGTTTTTGCCAACGTAGAAGGAGGAACATACTTGGCAAACAGCAAGGTAAACCACATGGATGATACTACAATCAGCAGACACTCTGAATTTGAAAAACTGACATGTCTCTGGATGTATGAAACTATCACCTGTATTAATATATGAGCAAAAATTACACTTTCCACAGGGATTGGTCCTTGTGTAATTTGTAATATGATGCTCGTGAGAAGAATAACAGAGCAATCTTTTAAGATTAGGTTTATTTTTATATTGAAATTTAGGTCTATCCCCAGCAGCGTTTCTTATCTCTATGTCTGTGGTTAAAATACGCCAATGATGATTAATGACGTCCATAATGTCCTTATTATCTACAGTAAAGAACATCGGTATCTTCAGTTCTGAAATTTTACTATTTTGCTTATTATAAACATCAGTACAGTCAGAGCAGTATGGTGCAGCACTATTTTCTCTCAAAAAATCTATACTCTGTAGACCATTTTCTATTTCTGAATATTTATATCCACGTTTAGACAACCTTTCCTTAAAGGCATTAATCTCTTGTTTATAGCCATCTTCTGTAGCATGAAGGCATGAGATCCTCATACCTTGCCCATTAATAATATTACTAAATATATATTGAGGGTGCATGCTACGTCTATGAAGAAGTGTATTTCTGTAGCATTTCTTCGTATAGACACCAGTATTAATGTATGTATCCATCACTCTCGACATATACATCCAAATATTCTATTTTGGTGGATGAATAGTTAGATGTAAATTTAAGATATGTGGTCATACTATTCATTCTTGTAAATTTAAGATATGTGGTCATACTATTCATTCGTGTAATAAACTTTTTCAGTTCATCCATACTACCATCCCAAAGGAAAAAAACATCGTCGACAAAACGGCGATAAAAAGAAACCTGTTTTTTATACCATACTTTGGGAAACGGCTCTTCCTCCTCCCATAAAGCAAGAAACATGTTGACGTAGCTATTGGCACATGAAGTGCCCATAGCCACGCCATCACGCTGAATATACATTGTCTTATCAAAAATAAAGACATTGATGTTAAGTTGTCAATCTCGCCTTCATTCTTGCTTGATGGGTTCGGAGCCGATCCTCGGCTCCGACTCGGCACTTGCTTTAGCTCGAGAACTCCTTTTACCAGCTCGAGGCAGCCCCATATCCCATGATGCAAGGCGGTAAGTACCCAGATCTCATTTGCCACTTCGCTTGGGAGGTCTTCTTTTTACCAGCTCCTGGTAAGTTGTTCACATTTGTGATATTTAAGCCCCTTTTTAGTCTAAAACTCCTTTATTGATAGTTTAAGTTTATTTTTCTACCCTTTCTGACAGAAATTCCCTGTCTCCTTTAATTTTTTGTTAGTCAATTTTTTCCCTATCCCATCCTGTTAGGGTGTGTGTGTTGGTTTTTATAGAATACCTCTTGGTATTTTGTTTAAGTTATTTTTGACTGGTGTGTGTGTGTGTTGTGTTTTTCGCACCATGTCAAAGGAGAGGGTCTCAGGTTTTAAGAAGTGTGACTCGTGCTGTCAGAAGATGTCTCTGACAGACGGTCACACTTCTTGCCTGTATTGTCTGGGCCCTCTTCACCTGCAGGACTCCTGTGCTATTTGTCACTCCTTCAGCCAGAGAGTCCTGCAGGAGAGAATAAGTTGATTCTTAGGGGCCTTCTTAAGCCGGAGGGCAATCCGGCTAAGTCGGCTCCACCAAAATCAACAAAACCTGCCAAGGCCCAGGCTTCTGTATCTAAGCCTGCGGCCTCGGCTCCGACTGCATTGAGTCGAGATCGGCTCGGCTGGAGCCGATTCTGGCTTGACAGCTTTCGGCACCGATGGCTATCGGTGCCGAATCTGTATTGTCCACTTCGATGTCGGCTCAGATCGGCTCCGACACCCATGTGGCACAGGCATCGGTGTCGGCTCCAATCGGCTCCGACACCGTTACTTTGGTGGCTGTATCGGCTCCGGCTGGAGCCGATACATCGAGGCTTCCTGTCGGCTCCGAGAAGTCGGCTCCGACGGGATCTATATTATCGGCTCCGATGGCTCATTCCAGGAAGAGGTCGAGGTCTCCTTCCTTGGAGCCGATACTGCCCGCTTCACCTCTTCTATCAGAACGGAGCCATCGGAGCCGATCTTCAAGGTCATCCAGGTTGTCAGATCATGACCTAGAGAGAGTGGTCAGTAGATTACTCAAGTCACAGGTACTGGCCCAAATGTTACACAGTCCGTCTCAGCAGACGACTGTTGGTCCACACCCCGTTACAGTTCCTCCTTCAACTCTACCCCAGAGCTTGGAGTTGGAGTCTTCGGCATGGTTACTGCTACGGCTGGAGGACAGATACCCCTTCTGTTCCTTCAGCCTCTACTCTTATCTCCTCTTGAGACCTTCCTTAGAGGGATTCGTGGTCGGGCTTCCATGGTCTCCTCCGAGGGGTGAGTGGCATCGGACCCTTGTCCAACCCGCTCTTCCCCTTGGAGCCTCGGCCTTGGTGAGCTCGGCTCCGACATCTGCCTCGGAGACTTCCCTTTCAGTGGTCCCTGGAGTTCCTAGCTCTTGGAGCGGGTTCTCTCGGACCTGTCTGGGAGGGGAGCATTCGAGGTGATGAAGAGTGTACTGGCCACTGGTATCAGTCAGCAGTCTGTTCCCGTAGCTCCTCCCTCTATAGTACCTGTTGACATCTCTGCCACTTCTCTTGCTACAGGACCCAGAGATCCTCCGCCTCAGGTTTCCCCATTGGGAATTTCCCCTCTTCCGAGGATTCTCCTGATGTTTCGGGAGATCCTCCTAGGAAGAGGACTTGTAAGAGGAAGCATGTAGACTCCCCGAGTCTGTCACTACGGATACTGACTTTGATGAGTCAGAGGGATCCCCTAGATCCCCCTCTGAGGATGTCTCCTTCGCAGACATCCTAGAACTTCTGAAACAGAGGGGAAACTGGCCCACCAACAATCCCTCTGAGGATGAGTCAGTATACCTAGAGGCGTTTGGATCTCGGCCCTCCACCTCCTGGGTGTCTCCGCCTTCGACCCCTTATGCAGGTTATTGCACGAAGTGGGCAGCTCCTGACTCTGTAGAGCCAGTCCCTAGGAGGCCTTCTAAATTTATCACTGCCCCGAGTGACAAACAATTCCTTACCAAGGTGTCCTGATGCCATGGTGGTGGCTGCGGCCACCAAAAGGAACTTG
This sequence comes from Protopterus annectens, assembly GCF_019279795.1. Classification (NCBI taxonomy): domain Eukaryota; kingdom Metazoa; phylum Chordata; order Ceratodontiformes; family Protopteridae; genus Protopterus; species Protopterus annectens. The sequence goes on from NC_056740.1 coordinate 356,652,294, forward strand.
CAGATCCTTCCGTGCCCGTCCATCCTCCTAATAAGGACTCTAGGACCATGGATAGGTACGGTAAGCGGATGTTTTCCTCAGCGACCTTTGCTATGCTCGCTGAATTACCTATGTCACTTCACCAGACTCCAAAGGGACATCCTGAAGGAGCTGGGAGAAGTAGTTCAGGATCCTACAGCTGCAGGAGCTCAAGATAAGATTGCTTCGCAGCTAGGAACCCTCAATTCCGTTGTTAACTCCTCCATGCGGCTAATATCTTATGCTGCGGATGGAGAGTAGAGCCGCAGGCACAGGTGTGGCTCTTAGACGCCAAGCCTGGATGCGGCTATGTGATTTTTGGATCCCTTTAAGGCCCTTCACAAATTCTCCCTTTGATGGGTCAGCTTTGTTTGGCCCTCAGGTGAAGGAAACATTGACCAGGTGCGAGCAGGACGGCAAGACTCTTTCTGCTGTTGGAGTCCGTTTTCCACCCCTTCTAGGCCTTATCCCAAAGGACAGAAGGGCGGAAGATGTGGTTCCGTAAATCCCAAGGAGTCACGCCGGATTCACGTGGTCAGTTTACCCCTAGAGGCAGAGGGGTAACAATAACAGACGCCTAGAGGCAGAGGGGTCCAAGAACCAGGGAAACAGGGAGCCTCTCTCTGACAAGCCCTTTCAGCATCCCTGAGGTGTTGCCCGGCTGTCCCTCCTTGGAGGCAGTCGGGAAGATTATCACTGTACCCAGAAGCCTGGCATTCCCTCACTCAAGACAGATGGGTACAGTCGATCATATCCAAGGGTTACATAATTCCTTTCGAGGAAAGTCCTTTCCCTCAAATTCCCTTCCAGATGTACCACCCGGTCTAAGGGACATTGCAGAGTTAGAAATCGCAAAACTACTGCAAAAAAGAGCCATTCAGCCAGTTACAATAGACCATTCAGAGCTCGGAATCTACTCAAGGTTCTTTTTGGTCCCCAAAAAGACGGGAGACTGGAGACCAATATTGGATCTCAGCAGACTCAACAAGTCTGTCAAGAAGACAAGATTCGAATGGTCACTCTTCAGTCAATTCTGCCCTTCTTACAGAAGGACAACTGGATGTGCTCAATAGATCTTCAGGATGCGTACTATCACATCAAAATTCACAGACGCCCAGGAGATTTCTCCGCCTGGGGTCCAGTCACTTCCAGTTCAGAGCCCTGCCCTTTGGTCTCACTACAGCCCCCAGAGTGTTCACCAAATGCATGGCAGTGGTTACGGCTCACCTGAGACGCCAAGGATTCCAGGTGTTTCCGTATCTCGACGACTGGCTCCTGTCAGCCACCACCAGGCATCAGCTTATACAAGCCAGGGATTACACAATAGGCCTTTGTTCTCATTTGGGCATCTCAATCAACTTCGAAAAGTCATCCTTATCGCCCTGCCAGTCTATTACCTTCATAGGCGCAAACTTAAACACTGTTCGGATGTCAGCTACCCTTACAGAACAAAGAGTTTCAGACATTCAGACTCATGTCAGGATCATTCTGGCCAGCAAGAAAATACAGGCCAGAATGGTTCTGAAGGTATTAGGTCTCATGGCTGCGGCCATTACACTTCTTCCCTGGCTCGATTCTACATGCGCCTTCTTCAGTGGATGCTGTTCACACAGTGGTCATACCAGCAGCTTCCAATGCGTCACCAGATTCTGGTGACACAAACATGCAAAGAACATCTTGCTTGGTGGATCACATCGTCTCAGGTTCACCAAGGCAGGTGCTTTGTACCTCCGCCCCGATAGCCACTGTCACCACGGATGCCTCCCTGATCGGGTGGGGGTCATTATCAGGGCAGGATGGTTCATGGGACGTGGCAACCGCTCGAGTACCATCTGCACATAAATGTCCTGGAGATGAGAGCAGTGCTTTTAACGCTGCAAGCCCTCAACGACTTTCTTCCCGTAGGGACAATTGCAGTCCACACAGACAACATGTCTGTAGTTTGGTATATCAACAAACAGGGCGGAACCAAGTCCTACCCTTGTGTCGAGAAGCGCTCAGACTTTGGCAATGGGCGATCTCCTCTCATCGGTTTCTGGTAGCAACGCATATCCCTGGGAAAACCAACATTATAGCGGACAGATTGAGCAGAGCTATCCTCATGCCTCACGAGTGGTCTCTCAAGCAATCTATAGCGGAAGAGATTTTTCTGGAATGGGGTCGCCCATGTTGCGATCTTTTGCTACTCCCCAAAACAGCAAATGTCCAGACTTCTTCAGCCTCTTCCTCTATCAGGCCATCCCCCAGAGACGCTCTGACCCAGGATTGGCCCCAGGGACTTCTTTATGCCTTCCCTCCATTTCCTCTGATCCCTCAGGTGATCCAGAAAGCTACCGTTTTGAGAGCCAAATTGATTCTCATTGCCCCTTATTGGCCTCGACAAGTTTGGTTTCCGTTCCTCCATCATCACCTTTTGGTGCAGCCGTGGCATCTGGACCCAGTGCCAGATCTACTGATTCACCAATCCGGTCAGCTGCACCGGTCAATCCCCTCTCTCAACCTCACAGCATGGTTGCTCCACTTCCTTCCTTAGCCAGGCTTCCTTTGATCTCTAACCCTGTTAGAGACATCATAGTAGCTTCACTAAAATCCTCTACCAGGAGGATTTACACAAGCAAATGGAAACGTTTCTCTTATTGGGCTAAGGCCCAAAATATTGATCCTTTTACTGCCCCTGTTCAGGCAGTTCTGGACTTCTTAGCAGAGATTTTTCATGCAGGCTCTTCTTCAACAGTCAGAGTTCAATTGGCTGCTATTTCTAATTTTCATGTCGGGATAGCAGATCATAATATTATGTCCCATAGGCTCTGCAGGGCCTTCTTGAAAGGAATTTTCCTACTAAAGCCTCCAATCAGGAATCCTCCTCCTCAGTGGGATCTAAATTTAGTGCTGACATCCTTGATTCTTCCCTTCGAGCCAGCTGTTTCTTGTTCCCTGAAATATCTTTCTTGGAAAACTTTATTCCTAGTGGCTATTACATCTGCCAGGAGGGTGTCTGAACTTCATGCTCTTTCGGTTCGACCCCCCTATTTGATTTTTCACAAAGACAGAGTATCTTTGAGAACTAATCCATCCTTTTTACCTAAAGTCGCCTAAAGAACAATCTGAATCAATCCATTGATCTCCTGTATTTTTCCTAACTATTCAGATACAGGTGAACCAAAGCTACATTATCTTGACGTCCACCGTCAACTTAGATATTATTTGGACAGAACAAAAAAAGTTAGAAAATCTGATCAACTTTTTGTTTCCTATGCGGATAATAAAAAAGGCCTTCCTGTTTCTAAAGTGACTTTGTCCAGATGGCTTTCTTCGTCATCACTGAAATTTATACTCAGGGAAAACAGCTGTGCTCAAAACCTAAAGCACATTCAACTAGGAGTTTAGCTACTTCTACAGCTTTTCAAGCTAGACTTCCTTTGGACACTATTTGTGCGCCGGCCACTTGGGCCACTCCTCACACTTTTGTTTCCCATTACAAATTGGACTTGGCCTCCAGGGACAGAGCCAGTTTTGGCTCTACAGTCCTCAAGAGTTTGTTCCATTGAGCCACCCAGGATAGAGGTGCTAGGGACGGTCCCATCAAGCAAGAATGAAGGCGAGATTGTCAACTTAACATTAAGAAGTTATGTACCTACCATAACGCTCCATGTTAGTTGTCTTCTCGCCTTCTTCTTGCGACCCTCCCTCCTTCCCCTGGCCTGGACAGACCTTGTATAAGAAACTATTATACTAAAGCCCATTCAGACCTGGTCCTTTTCCATCTGTAAGTTTCTTCTTCCTTTGGGAAGTATTTTATGCTTGGTGTTATTGCCCTTTGTCAACAAACGAGATCTGGGTACTTACCGCCTTGCATCATGGGATATGGGGCTGCCTCGAGCTGGTAAAAGGAGTTCTCGAGCTAAAGCAAGTGAGTGGAGCCGAGGATCGGCTCGAACCCATCAAGCAAGAAAGAAGGCGAGAGAAGACAACTAACATGGAACGTTATGGTAGGTACATAACTTCTTATTTTCGAGTATGATCTCTAGAAATAGGCCAATAAGATCTATCTTTTGTGCGTTATACTCACTGTGTTTAGTGAGATAATTCTTGATGGATTCTATACCTATATCATTTGGAATTATCGTAAAGAAAGACAAATAGCATGTCTGCCTTCATCTCAGATTTACTAATAAAGGCATATAAATCAGACAAGAATTGTTTAGTAGCTTTAAGGATAAATTTATTCTTATCAAGTATTGGTCGAAGCTGCTTTTCCACATACAAAGAGAAAGGCTCGGTGCACCATCCCCTACCAGAGACAATGGGTCTCATGGGGGGGATTTGTGCCATCCTTATGTGTTAGAAAAATATGTAATAGTAATATGCATGCATGCTTAGTGCATTCGAGATTTAAAAGGGTTAATACATTTATTCTGTTCACACTGCATGAATCTACACAGCCATTATAAACTTAACAAGAAGCATTCTATTTTCTGCTAATGTCAGCAGATAAGAAGTAATTCATTTCTGCTAAGGTCATGAAAATTAACAAAGGGATATTGATTTCTGCTTATGCCATGAGAAAACCTGCAGCTGTTAGAAGCTATTGATAAAGAGAACAATAGATGCTTGAAAGTTTAAACCATAGTCAGCATTACTTGTACTAAAGCTAGAAATGTACCTTGAATCTAGGTAAAATGTAACACATGTATTAGAACAGTACAATAGAAGAATTGAAATGCTGAAATGGACTGACATAAACCCAAGGCCAGGTTGTTTTTCTCAAAATATTTTTGCAGAATGACAGATATTTTAACTTGGTTAGCAATAAGTCTAACAATATTTTCTGTAGAACATACAGAAAGCTGTGTCTTAACTACGTCAGCAATAGAATGTAACATTTTCTATGTGGCAGGAAGAGAACTGTATAAGTATAACCTACTAGTCGTTAATCATTTAGACAAACCTTGTGCATACATGCTTTGTCTCCTTGCTGCAAGTAATAAAGGGTGCCTTGCTTGAACCCAACGTCAATTGGTCTTTGAAGTTTTTTCCTTTGACAGATTGGTCCTTTGGACCGGAACCCTCTCTTCACCTCGGATCAGACGGGCCAGGTGGTTGAAACCGTACGGGGAAGAAACCAAATCAGTTCTTCTTATCTGAAAAGTCCTCCGACTGAATTGTCGTTCAAAAGAGGCCAGCCACTTTCTGATCTGCGACTGAAGGACGGGTCTCCACAAATTGGTGATCAATCACGTTGGCTCAGGTAAGGTGAATCTACTTTTTCTGTTTTCTGTTTTAGATCAGGGACTAGATTTGTATTGTTATTGTTAGACTGTATTTTTCTTACAAGTCAGGGACAAAAAAGATTACTGTCTTGTCATAGATCAGGAGAAACAGAATAAGAAGGCAGTCATTCTGAAGAGACTATAACAAAATCCGTGGTACCACGTTAAAAAATAAGAGAAGTTGCATAACAATCAAAGGGTAGAACAAAATTGGTAATAATTGCACAAAAAGACCCCAAAATCCGCCATTAACAGAAGATGAAAAATACATGCAGTTGCAGCGCGCCGACAGTATTAAATATTATTTAAAATGGGTTAATGTATGAATTCGACGGGAAATTAGAAAAATCCTTGCTTATCAAACAGCTCAAAGCCGATTCCAAAGGTCGGGTAAAAAAGCAATGTAAATTAGGAATTCCTCAGGCACACAGGTGGATTGAGGAAGTAAACCGTAGGGAACAAAAGAACAAGAATTCAAAAGCAATGTTTTTAGACAAGGAGGACAATAACTTAGTAATAGCATCAGCACCTCCGCCTCCCTTACCGGAATATGAAGCAAGTGAACAGGTTAGTCCACCTCCACGATATTCTGTGGTCACTGAAGAAAGAGGCATTATGAAAATAAAACCGTATATTAGAGATCCCATCGAGACCAGATCTTGAACAAAGGCAGGTAACTCAAATGAAGACATTGAGTTATGGCAAATGGTTAAAAATTTACGATCTATAAGTGAAGGAGAAGAAATATGTCCACTTATAGAAGTACCCAACCTTCAGGCAGGTCAGGACAATCAGGACCCAACTATTTTAGTGTATAGAACTTGGACTCCGGAAGACATCCGGAAAGCCAGTGAGGGAATCCCCCATCCTAAGGTTAATTTTAGAAAATTCTCTGAAGATTTACAAGGAATGAGGCTGAGTTATAACTTAAATGGAGAAAAGGTAGTTAGACAAATAGTAGGGCCAGATTGGCATATGATTAGTGGGAACTGGAATCCCCGTGACGCTGCACAAAGACCCCTCCCACATAGCAGCGTAGAATTAGACACCAGAGTAAAAGGTCTGACGGACCGCATCTCTGAAAAATGGAAACCTGGGGCAGACTGGACTTGCATTAATCAATGCATCCAACAAGAAGGTGAAACTATTGACCGGTATTATGCCAGACTGTTAGTGTTTTAATAACCACTGTAGAATGCAGGTTCCTGAAGATCAAACACAAGATTCCCCATATGAACAGCAGTTAAAGAATGCATTTTTAAAGGGCAGTATTGCACCTATAAGCAGTTTTATTACAAAACACATGGTAGGTCATCGTACAAGCAGGTTACAATCATTGCTTGAATATGCTAGGCATGCCGAAAGGCATTTTAATAGCAAAAAGAAAGCTCAAATATTTTCTGTAGAAGATGGAGCAGAAGTTTATGTAGTACAGTCCGGAAAAAAAGGGTAAGAAAAATGCACAGGGAAACAAACAATCCGATAAACGATCAGAGGACTTTGAAGGGCGAAAGAAAAGGGGAGAATGTTTTAAATGTGGTAAAAAGGGACATTTGGCAAGGGATTGCAAGAAAAATAAGAAGGCAACAACGGAAGACAAGGAGGGTGAGGACTGACTATATGGTAGTCAGGAATCACTAGAAGGGGCTAGTGAAGAAGGGACAAATGAGAATGTGATAGAGGGAGTAGAGGAATTGCAGGAAGTTAGTGACAATGAAGAAGATGAAATATTAGACATAGCTTTATAGATCTTGGAGCTCTGTTTAGCAGACATGAAACCAGAAGTTACACTCTTGGTAGAAGGGAGGGAAGTCAAATTCTTGTGTGACTCAGGGGCATCACGAACCCTGATACATCCCGCCAAACTGCCAGAAAACACAGATTCACCTGATTACATACTAGTCAAAGCAGCTAATGGACAGCTGTATCGGGAGCCTCTCTACCGTAACATTGCAATAACTGATCCAGTTTCAGGATTGACACAAAAAAGCAAAATTGTTGTTTTTGCAAAATGCCCAGTAAACCTCTTGGGCAGAGACCTCATGCAGCTATTTGGTATAGCAGTAGTCCCAACCATGCAGGGTATGGAAGCACAGCGACAAATTGATACCTTTGCAGTGCAATCGAAGGGTGAAATGTTTTATTGGTACAGCCAGGACTTGGTTACGACTGGTCCAGGGACTGTAACTGAAGAGTTAATGAATGTAGCCATCAGCAAGTTCCCCTCCCTTGACATTGATAAGCAACAACTGTTGCACTGTACCCTGTATTTTTGTAACACACCAGGACCTGATAAAGAATATGAGCAAGAATTGTTTAAGAATCATGCAAATAGATTGATATTGCGTAACCTGTACTGGGATATAGAAGGGAACAGTGTTGCCACCTGTTCATTGCCCCAGGAGTTCTTTGCACTTTATAAATCTAATCGATTACCACATGTTAGCTTAACCAAAAATAGAAATATAGAATGGGCAGACCTAGGAGAAAAAGTCACAAGATGGGAGAAACAGACGGAGCTAGAACTGTCAGAACAGGGAATACAAATACAGAAGTTGAATTGGATAACTCAGACCAACCCAGCTGTGCACTTACAGTCTGGTGAGGGCAGCTGATTGACACTCCTGTTAAAAGAGGAAGAAAATGCCTTACAAAATATACCAGGAACTCTCTGGTCAACAGGAAAGTCAGATGTAGGACTTATTCATACAGCAGGACCAGTTAGTATCACGCCAAAGTCAGCATTTAGACCACAAAAAAAGACAGTATCCCTTAAGAAAAGATGCAGAGGCAGGGATAAAGCCTATTATAGCAGCCTTACTTAAAGGAGGGATACTAGTAGAATCTCCCGATTCACCATGTAACACACCCTTGTTTCCAGTCAAAAAAGCAAATGGAGAATGGCGTATGGTCCAAGATTTACAAGCTGTAAATGATGCAGTAATACCAAGGGCACCCACGGTGCCAGACCCACACACCCTGTTGAATGATTTAAGACCGCAACAGAAGTATTTTTCTGTGGTAGACATCAGTAATGCGTTCTTTTCGATACCGATACACCCTGACAGCCAGTATTGGTTTGCATTCACATTTCAGGGGAAAAGGTATACATATACGCGAACGCGACTACCACAGGGATATTGTGAAAGTCCAACAATATTCTCACAAGAAATGGCAAGCAACTTGGCGGGATTCACCCCACCAAGAGGCAGTCAGATTTTACTTTATGTTGACGACATCTTGCTGGCAGCCCCCACCCAGCAGGATTGTAGAGAAGATACCATAGCACTTCTACAATTCTTAGCCGCTGAAGGACATAAGGTAAATAAAAGTAAACTGCAGCTTTGGAAAAAACAAGTCAAATACCTAGGATATGTAATATCCAAGGAAGGCAGAACATTAGATGAGGACAGAAAGGTAGCAATTTTGCAAGCACCAAAACCCACTACCAAGAAGGAAATGATGTTCTTCCTGGGTACAACTAATTTTTGCCGGAGCTGGATTCCAAACTATGCTTTGGAATCTGCACTGCTAACTGACCTTATATATAAGAAGCCTATGGCAGCGCAAGATTTATTACAATGGACACCAGAAGCAGAATCTGCTTTCTGCAAACTGAAGCAGTTAATAGCATCCTCATTAGTTCTGGGATTGCCAAACTATCATAAACGTTTTTTCCAAACTGTAGATTGTAAGCAGAGTTACATGACGTCAGTATTAACACAGCAGCACGGGGATAAGCAACACCCCATTGCTTACTATTCATCACAACTAGACCCAGAGTCACAATCCTTACCCCACTGTGTACAAGCAGTAGTTGCAGCTGCAATGGCAGTACAGGCTTCGGCCTCAGTAGTCTTATTCCACCCTCTCACTTTGAGAGTACCTCATGCAGTCGCGATTATTTTACTACAAGAAAAGGTGGCATATCTTTCCCCTGCTAGGCATCTTTCCTGTATGACTATATTGTTGAGCCAACCTCATATGACAATTGAGCGATGCACGACTTTGAATCCTTCTACTCTGCTCCCGACCCCTGCAGACGGCACACCGCACTGCTGCCTGCAGGTAATTGAGCAAAAGACACTACCTAGAAAAGATCTCACGGATGTCCCCTTGGATGATGCCGAGGTGACATACTACATGGATGGCTCGTGCAAAAGGGGTCCTGCAGGACAGAACCTAGTAATATATGCAGTAGTTTGATACTGAAATTATAGAAGCAAAACCTTTACCACACAACTTATCTGCACAGGCAGCAGAATTGATTGCCTTGACACGGGCATGTACCTTAGCAAAGGGTAAATGTGTAAACATTTTTACTGACAGCTAGTACGCTTTTTCTACTGTACATGTCTTTGCGCAACAGTGGAAAAACCGAGGAATGATAACATCTACTGGCAAACCTATAAATCATGCACAATTTATTTTAGATCTTTTAGAATCCATTCACTTACCTCAGAAAGTAGCCATTTGCAAATGCACAGCTCACACCAAGCAACAAGATAGGATTTCAAAAGGTAATGTGAGAGCTGATACAGCTGCAAAACAAGCAGCCACAGAAGTATTTCTTTTAAATGAGGAATTACAACCCTCTGAGATTTTAGACTTAGAAATGTTAAAAACAATGCAGACACTCACTACGCAAGCTGAAAAACAACGATGGGTAAAACGAGGAGCAATTCTTGAAAAGGGGCTGTACATCTCTAGAGAAGGGAAACCAATACTACCATCTAATTTGTTTAGATATGCAGCTTTGTTGAGCCATGGGCAGTGCCATGTCTCAACAGGGGGGATGGTACAGCTGGTGAACCAGGTGTTCACAACGTACGGATTTACAAACTACTCTAAAAAATTTTGTTTGACGTGTCAGATTTGTAACAAACATCATGCACAAGGGACGTTAAAGCCCAAGCAAGGGAGTTTTCCTACACCACCATATCCGTTTCACACTATCTGTATGGATTTCATAGAATTGAACAAATGTGAAAATAAGAAGTATTGTCTTGTCATTGTAGATATGTTTTCCAGATGGGTGGAAGCCTTTCCAACCAAAAATCCAGATGCAGCCACGGTGGCAAAAGTACTTGTCAAAGAAATCATCCCTAGATTCGGCATTCCGGAAAGGATCTACAGTGACAATGGTACACACTTTGTAAACCAAACCATACAGCAGTTAAGTAAGCATTTTGGTATTTCTTTAAAAAATCATTGTGTATACCATCCACAATCTGCAGGGCTAGTTGAAAGGCATAATGGTATATTGAAAAACAAATTGAGAAAATTGATAGCTGAGACAGGGAAAAATTGGATATACTGTTTACCCCTGGCACTGTTGAGCATGAGAACTTGTCCCTACAGCAAAAGGATTGACTCCTTTTGAAAAGTTATTTGGAAGGGCTTACTATACACCCCAGTGGAAACTTCTCATGTCATCAGACCAGGAAGCTGATTTTACACTAGCTGAATATATGAAGAAAGTCATGAATTCTAAACATCTGTTGCAGTCAAATTCTGTTTCAGATCGAAAGCAAACCTAGACATCAGAAGTGGCAGTGACACCCGGGGACTGGGTGTGGATAAAAGTTGTCAAGAAGAAGAATTGGTCATTGCCAAGGTGGGAAGGTCCCTACCAGGTGCTTCTTTAGACACCCACTGCAGTCAAGATAGCAGTGCAAGCTTTGTGGATCCACCTGACGCACTGCATACTTGTTAAGAAGTTTGAACTGGACAAAAATCTCACGTCTCCATCGGGGCCCTCAGCACAAAGTCTGGCTACAAAGGGGGGGGGGGTCAGATCAATAGGACTGATCCGTCTCAACCCCAGTGAAGAAACCATCGGTGCTGAAGGTCCTATTAGGGCAGAGAGTAAGAACACATTTGAAATAAAGATGACAAAATCCAGTAAGATCCAAATGTACCTATTCGGAAGAGTAGGAGAAAACAGGAATGCAGAATAACCGTTTCCACAACCGTTTCCTCGGAAGTATTGCATAGCCATCCTGTTGACTGTACTAGTGACAATAATCTTTTTGTTGTGGCCATTCCTTTTCACAGCCACACAAACTGGACTGAACAAGCGTGCAGAGTTGTACACAGAGTGGCACCCAAACTTCAACACTTACCAGGCAATCAAATATGTGTATGCTGAGACCTTCAATTTCGAATTGCTGGATTTGCACAGCTTTGCCAACAGCATACGGGGGTTATTGTTAACTTCAGTCCCCCTAGGAGCCAACAAGACCTGGGAAAACTTAGTCTATGATACATCAGATGTCACATCACAAGATAAAGTAGCATTGCACTTGTCTGTTCGACAGAAGGGGACTGTGTGTTTTTCCAAAAATGATACAGTTCAGGTGGGTTGGAGCAATTGCAATGTGACTGTTCCTTATAGATACTACAATAAGACTGATAACACAGGATCCTATTGCAACACGAGCTATGATTCATTTGTTGAACTGATTCATAGGACAACTGATGAAGTAAAACATAATGCTGACCTTTACAAACAACTGTTAATGATAGACAAAAAAATGTTTCATCCAGAGCCAAGACATAGTAAAGTTACTACCAAAGCAGAAGACTGTTATTTTGTATGTGGTAGGAAAGCATACAAGTGGTTACCTGAGAATTGGTCCGGCAGTTGTTATTTGGGGTACGTGGTTCCAGCTATATGACAAAGCAGTTTTACCTCAAGGGAAAATTTGGAATGTCCGACGAGAAATCAAGAAGCCTGTCAATCCAGTGGGGCAAATCAATGCGGGCTGGAAAAACCATCATGCTGTGGGCTTAGGGAAAAATGGACCGTCACATATGGACTTGAGTGATACTGTTATCTCGTGGGCAGGTGTACTGCTAGCGTATGGAGCAACTAAATCAATCTGGGAACTGAGAAAATTGTCTAAACTTCTCGAAATAATGAGTAATGCAACCTTTTCCGCCCTAGAATTGGTGACTGATGAACTGACTGCCATGAGAACTGTAGTGCTTCAACACTGCATGGCTCTCGACTTCACCCTAGCGGCGAGAGGCGGTACATGCGCTTTGATCCAGGAGGAGTGCTGTTCGTATATTCCTGACCACAAACACAAACACGAAATAGACAATTATCTTGAGGTAATTCAGCAGGTGTCAGCCATGACCAAACCAGGACCAAATCCATTGACGGACTTTTTCCAGAGATTGTTTGGGAGGTGGGGCAGTATCCTGAAGAACATCCTGATTGTCATCTGTGTAGGAATGACCTACTGGTGGTATGTGTGTGCTGCTGCATCCCCTGAATGAAAAGACTGATTAAAGACTTTATAGACATGTCAGTTTCAGAAACCTTATACCAAGGTGCTGAACTTGAAGAATTGCTGAAAAACTGAAAATGCTTTCATAAGTTTAAATTGAACGACTCTCTTAACTGCAAATCCTGAGTAGGAAGAGGTTAGGGGAAGAAAAACTGTTTATGCTTATCTTGAAAGTAGAATAAAAGTATTAAAAGGGGGGAAATCTTAGAAAAATATGTAATAGTAATATGCATGCTTAGTGCATTCGAGATTTAAAAGGGTTAATACATTTATTCTGTTCACACTGCATGAATCTACACAGCCATTAGAAACTTAACAAGAAGCATTCTATTTTCTGCTAATGTCCGCAAATAATAAGTAATTCATTTCTGCTAATGTCATGAAAATTAACAAAGGGATATTGATTTCTGCTTATGCCACAAGAAAACATGCAGCTGTTAGAAGCTATTGATAAAGAGAACAATAGATGCTTGAAAGTTTAAACCGTAGTCAGCATTACTTGTACTAAAGCTAGAAATGTACCTTGAATCTAGGTAAAATGTAGCACATGTATTAGAACAGTACAATAGAAGAATTGAAATGCTGAAATGGACTGACATAAACCCAAGGCCAGGTTGTTTTTCTCAAAATATTTTTGCAGAATGACAGATATTTTAACTTTGTCAGCAATAAGTCTAACAATATTTTCTGTAGAACATGCAGAAAGCTGTGTCTAACTACGTCAGCAAAAGAATGTAACATTTTCTATGTGGCAGGAAGAGAACTGTATAAGTATAACCTACTAGTCGTTAATCATTTAGACAAACCTTGTATATACATGCTTTGTCTCCTTGCTGCAAGTAATAAAGGGTGCCTTGCTTGAACCTAACGTGAATTGGTCTTTGAAGTTTTTTCCTTTGACATTATGAATCTTTGGTATACCTTGAATAATAGGAATCATAGGGTACTCTACTTCAAGAAATCTAGCTAATTCATTAGTATTAATATGACTATCCACCAAATCAACTACCGTTTTAAAGATGGTATATTTAATGGTATCAATTCTGTCTTTATTAATGATGTTATAATATGTGGTATCATTAAGCATATCCAACATAGCCTCATGATAGCTCATTTTATCCATGATAACAAGGGGTCCACCTTTATCTGCAGGTCTGAAAACTAGTGTATCATCACGCTGTAACCTTTCTAGTGCCTTTCTCTCATTAAAATTTAAATTATATCTTTTTCTCTTGTATGTATGATCTATTTTACCCTCATTATACATTTTATGCACATCGTCCTCCACTAAACTATAAAACGCATCAACTAGAGGGGGATTATTCGGTGTGTATTCACTAGTTTTTTTAAAGGAATAATTATATTAATTTTCACTATATCTAAACTGATATTTCAACATCACATTTCTTGTAAATATCTTAAGATCAGTTAGGAGATCTGTAAGTCTTTTACATTTGGTGGGGATAAAGTTCAAACCCTTGTTTAACACTTTTAATTCATCAACATCTAGGTTTCTATGTGAAATATTCCATACTAAGCAATTTTTGTCTGATTCCACATCTTTTTGAGGGTTTGGTTCGATTCCCTCTCTATTGAGAGATTCCGCTTCTGTCATCCTTGACTTGCAGTGCGGTCTCTCCTTACCCCCTTCTCCACAGATATGGGAAGGGGGAATTGTTGAAAATCCATATAGTTATTTTGACCATTGCTCATGTTAACTCTGTGTTACACTAGCCATTGCATAAGTTTTCAGTCTCACAACTGGCTAATTTTTATTTGCACGTGTTTATGTATTGATGGCATTCATGTCTCAGCATTAAGTGTTATTTAATTTCAACATCAGCAGCAGACATTTAGCTGTGTTGCATTTTTATTTGCATAGCATGAATTGCGGACATGGGACATATGTATGTATTTATTAATTCATATACGTCAACAGTGATCTAATATTTGTACATATATCTCTACCATCAAGTGTTATTTAATTATAACATTAGCAGTATAGTAATGTTGCAGTTTATATGCATTGTACTGGCTGCAGCTATGGGATGTTTTTAAAATCTTTTTTGTAGTAATGCATACATTAGATTCTTTTAGAATTTATATACACACATTGGATATTTAAAGCTGCCAACAAGAATAGATATATAGTAGCTATGAACTCAATTTTTATGTAAAGTACTTAGTTGTATATAATAGGATATGTATACTTTTAATTGTTAATTGAGTAATTATCCTTGTACCATGTGGTTAATATATAAGGAAGTGTCTTTGCAGTTTGAAATTTTTATGGTCTGATGAAGCGGTTTGTGAAAGTGCTCACCTTTGTGCACATATTAAAAGACTACTAATTTTATCTTCAAGACTGGATTATTTGATGCCTGCTGGTTGCCTCTTGCTATTTTTTTTATTGGATTTGTCACGTATATCATTTTTGTTAGCGAAGAGGCATTTACTCCTTTAGGTATGCTTTCTTTTATTCTTACTACTGTGTTTATGGTAAACGCACCCTATGGAGACATGACCAAAGGTAATGACAGTATTGAACTAGATTACAGACCAGTTGGGTCTGCAAGGGCAGATGAGAACACTGTCAATGGTAATGGTTCAATTAACCTCAATGTACAGGGGAACAGTGTTAATACAGTGGAGATGAGACCTAATACAACACACACCAGAGGCGAATGCCTATCTACTAAATTCATGACGTGTATGAGAAGCAACACAAATCCTTTATTACTTTATGAAGACGGCAACAGTGAAACAGCTGAATCTGTAAGTACGGATGTCTTGGAGCAGCTACGTATAGCTGTGGAGAAACTAGAAGCAGATTCTTTTAAATTTAAATGCTTCTCTGTGCAGTGACAGCATTTTGAGGTGTGCCTCAACAGAGGCATAATACTGAGAGGGCTACGAGTTTTAAAGATGCCCATCTATGGAGAGCAATACCCCGAACTTTTTACCAGGTGGCAAAAATTAAACATAGAAGTGAGCATGAACTATATCCGATTATTGTTATAATTTTTTAAACCAGAAGTAGAAAGCTTGAGAAAATCTATTATAGAGCAACAACATACTTTATATTCTCCCTTTTCTACTGCTATTGTTGACAATGCACTATCTAATGTGCTAGATGGCATTTTGGTTTACGAAAGGCGTCTTTTACAGCAAAAACACAGTAAACTAGATAGGGATACTCAGGATTTCCGACAAGGCCATGTCTTCACTTGGCCGAGACCAGGCCAAGTATATAGACAAACACCTGTTAACATGATTAAAGCAGTTATAACTCCAGTATCCCCTAATAGCTCTAGGACTGTTGGCATCATTGAGAATAACAGTAATACGCCTGATATGGGTATTAGCCGTATCAGCAATGACACTAATATCTCAGAAAGCAACAATGTGAACTCTGATATGCCTATAGTTTCTAATAAACTGAATATTAATCCACAAATAATGACATTGCAGTAGCCAATTATGGCACAGACAGAACAACCCAGTAAATCAAGTGATCTTCTTCTTTTTTTGGCTGCTCCCATTAGGGGTCACCACAGCAGATCAACTGTTTCCATTTCTTCCTGTCCTCTGCATCTTGCTCTGTCACACCAACCACCTGCATGTCCTCTCTCACCACATCAATAAACCTTATCTTAGGCCTTCCTCTTTTCCTGTTACCTGGCAGCTTCATCCTTAGCATCTTTTTCCCAATATACTCTGCATCCCTCCTCAGCACATGTCCAAACCAATGTAATCTTGCCTCTCTGGCTTTGTCTCCAAACCTTCCAACCTGGGCTGACCCTCTAATATACTTATTCCTAATCCTGTCCATCCTCGTCACACCCTGTGCAAATCTCAACATCTTCAACTCTGCCACGTCAAGCTCCGACTCCTGCCTTTTTGTCAATGCCACTGTCTCCAACCCGTATAACATAGATGGTCTCTTGTAGACCTTCCCTTTCACTCTTACTGGTACTCGTCTATCACAAATCACTCCTGACACTCTTCTCCACCCACTCCATCCTGCCTGTACTCTCTTCTTCACCTCTCTTCCACACTCACCATTACTCTGAACTGTTGATCCCAAGTACTTAAACTCATTCACCTTCGCCACCTCGACTCCCTGCATCCTCACCATTCCTCTATCCTCCCTCCCATTCACACACATATATTCTGTCTTAGTCCTGCTGACCTTCATTCCTCTTCTCTCTAGAGCATATCTCCACCTCTCCAGGGTCGTCTCCACCTGTTCCCTACTCTCACTACAGATCACAATGTCATCTGCAAACATCATAGTCCACGGAGACTCCTGTCTGATCTCGTCTGTTAACCTGTCCATCACCATTGCAAATCAGAAAGGGCTCAGAGCTGATCCTTGATGTAACCCCACCTCCACCTTAAACGCATCCATCACTCCCACCGCAGACCTCACTGCTGTCGCACTACCCTCGTACATATCCTGTACCACTCTAACATACTTCTCTGACACTCCCGACTTCCTCATACAATACCACAGCTCCTCTCTAGGCACCCTGTTGTATGCTTTCTCTAAATCCACAAAGACACAATGCAGCTCCTTCTGACCTTCTCTGTACTTCTCCATCAACACTCTCAGAGCTAACATTGCATCTGTAGTGCTCTTTCCTGGCATAAAACCATACTGCTGATCACTAATCGTCACCTCCCTTCTTAACCTAGCTTCCACTACTCTTTCCCATAACTTCATGCTGTAACTGATCAGTTTAATCCCTCTGTAGTTACTACAGCTCTGCACATCACCCTTATTCTTAAAAATTGGTACCAAAACACTTTTTCTCCATTCCTCAGGCATCCTCTCACTTTCCAAGATTTCATTAAACAATCTAGTTAAAAACTCCACTGCCATTTCACCTAAACACCTCCATGCTTCCACAGGTATGTCATCTGGACCAACGGCCTTTCTGTTCTTCATCCTCTTCATAGCTATCCTTACTTCCTTCTTGCTAATCCACTGCACTTCATGATTCACTATCCGCACATCATCCAACCTTCTCTCCCTCTCATTCTCTTCATTCATCAACCCCTCAAAGTACTCTTTCCATCTGCTCAACACTCTCCTCGCTTGTGAGTACGTTTCCCTCATTATCCTTTATCACCCTTACCTGCTGCACATCTTTACTAGCTCGGTCCCTCTGTCTAGCCAATCGGTACAGGTCCTTTTCTCCCTCCTTAGTGTCCAACCTTTTATACAACTCTTCATGCGCATTATCCTTGGCCTTCGCCACCTCTCTCTTTGCCATGCACCTCATCTCCTTATACTCTTGTCTACTTTCTTCATCTCTTTGACAATCCCACTTCTTCTTCGCCAACCTCTTTCTCTGTATTCCACCACCAAGTCTCCTTGTCCTCCTTCCTCTTTCCAGATGTCACACCAAGCACCCTTCTAGCCATCTCTCTTACTAGCTCTGCTGTAGTTACCCAGCTATTCGGTAACTCTTCACTGCCACCCAGTGCCTGTCTTAACTCTTCCCTGAACCTCACCTCACAATTACCCTTTTTTAATTTCCACCATTTGATCCTTGATGCTGCCCTCACACTCATCCTCCTCTTCTTGATCACCAGTGTCATCCTATGCTGCCTAACTACACTTTCCCCAGCCACCACTTTACAGTCTCCAATCTAATTCAGATTGGCCCTTCTACATAAGATATAATCCACCTGTGTGCATCTTCCTCCACTCTTGTATGTCACCCTATGCTCCTCCCTCTTGTTAAAATATGTATTCATCACAGCCATGTCCATCCTTTTCGCAAAATTCACTACCATCTGACCTTCTGCATTCCTTTGCTTAACACCATACCTACCCATCACTTCCTCGTTTCCTCTGTTCCCTTCACCAACATGCCCATTGAAATCTGCTCCAATCACCAGTCTCTCACCATTGGGTACAGTCATCACCAGTTCATCCAACTCACTCCAAAATTTTTCTTTTTCATCCATCGCACACCCAACTTGTGGAGCATATGCACTAACAACATTCATCATTACACCATCAATTTCCAGCTTCATAAACATCACTCTATCAGACACTCTTTTCACTTCCAAAACACTCTTAGCATACTCTTCCTTCAGGATAATGCCTACGCCATTTCTCCTTCCATCCACACCATGATAAAACAATTTGAAACCGCCTCCGATACACCTAGCCTTGCTCCCCTTCCATCTGGTCTCTTGCACACACAATATACCAACCGTCCTTCGGTTCACCATATCAGCTAGCTACCTCCCTATACCAGTCATACTGCCAACATTCAAATTGCCAACCTTTATTATCACAGTCCTAGCCCTTACCTGCCTTTGGGCATGCCTTCCGTCTCTTCTCCTCTTCCTTCAGCCAACAGTACTGGTGGCGGTCGTTGTTAACCCGGGCCTCGACCGATCCTGTATGAATTTCTGTACAGTTTTCTGCATGTGTGATGTGGCAAAATGTTACATCGGATGCCCTTCCTGACGCAACCCTTCCCATTTATCTGGGCTTGGGACCGGCACAAAGAAATGCACTGGCTTGTGCATCCCCAGTGGCTGGGTTCCAGTAAATCAAGTGATAATGACTTTAATCAGCCAGTTGTGAGACCGAAAACTTATGCAATGGCTAGTGTAACACAGAGAGTTAACATGAGCAATGGTCA
This sequence comes from Protopterus annectens, assembly GCF_019279795.1. Lineage (NCBI taxonomy): Eukaryota > Metazoa > Chordata > Ceratodontiformes > Protopteridae > Protopterus > Protopterus annectens. Next base: position 356,671,548 of record NC_056740.1, read on the forward strand.
AAATAACTATATGGATTTTCAACAATTCCCCCTTCCCATATCTGTGGAGAAGGGGGTAAGGAGAGACCGCTCTTCATGTCGAGGACGACAGAAGCGGAAGCTCTCAGTAGAGAGGGAATTGAGCCAAACCCTCAAAAAGATGTGGAATCAGACGAAAATTGCTTAGTATGGAATATTTCACATAGAAACCTAGATGTTGATGAATTAAATGTGTTAAACAAGGGTTTGAACTTTATCCCCACCAAATGTAATAGACTTACAGATGTCCTAACTGATCTTAAGATATTTACAAGAAATGTGATGTTGAAATATCAGTTTAGATATAGTGAAAATTAATATAATTATTCCTTTAAAAAAAACTAGTGAATACACACTGAATAATCACCCTCTAGTTGAAGCATTTTATAGTTTATTGGAGGAAGATGTGCATAAAATGCATATTGAGGGTAAAATAGATCATACATATAAGAGAAATAGATATAATTTAAATTTTAATGAGAGAAGGGCACTAGAAAGGTTACAACGTGATGATACACTAGTTTTCAGACCTGCAGATAAAGGTGGACCCCTTGTTATCATGGATAAAATGAGCTATCATGAAGCTGTGTTGGATATGCTTAATGATAACACATATTATAACATCATTAATAAAGACAGAATTGATACCATTAAATATACCATCTTTAAAACGGTAGTTGATTTGGTGGATAGTCATATTATTACTAATGAATTAGCTAGATTTCTTGAGTAGAGTACCCTATGATTCCTATTATTCAGGGTATATCAAAGATTCTTAAGGATTGCATAAATCCCCCCATGAGACCCATTGTCTCTGGTAGGGGATGGTGCCTTTCTCTTTGTATGTGGGAAAGCAGCTCTGACCAATACTTGATGAGAATAAATTTATCCTTAAAGATACTAAACAATTCTTGTCTGATTTATATGCCTTTATTAGTAAATTTGAGATGAAGGCAGACATGCTATTTGTGACACTTGATGTACAGTCTCTCTTTACGATAATTCCAAACAATATAGGTATAGAATCCATCAAGAATGATCTCACTAAACACAGTGAGTGTAACGCACAAAAGATAGATCTTATTTGCCTATTTCTAGAGATCATACTCGAAAACAGTGTCTTTATTTTGATAAGACAATGTATATTCAGCGTGATGGCGTGGCTATGGGCACTTCATGTGCCAATAGCTACGCCAACATGTTTCTTGCTTTATGGGAGGAGGAAGAACTGTTTCCCAAAGTATGGTGTAAAAAACAGGTTTCTTTTTATCGCTGTTTTGTCGATAATTTTTTTCTTTGGAATGTTAGTTTGGATGAATTGGAAAAGTGTATTACACGAATGAATAGTATGACCACATATCTTAAATTTACATCTAACTTTTCATCCACCAAAATAGAATATTTGGATGTATATGTCGAGAGAGTGATGGATACATACATTAATACTGGTGTCTATAGGAAGAAATGCTACAGAAATACACTTCTTCATAGACGTAGCATGCACCCTCAATATATATTTAGTAATATTATTAAAGGGCAAGGTATGAGGATCTCACTCCTTCATGCTACAGAAGATGGCTATAAACAAGAGATTAATGCCTTTAAGGAAAGGGTGTCTAAACGTGGATATAAAGTATAGATTTTTTTGAGAGAAAATAGAGCTGCACCATACTACTCTGACTGTACTGATGTTTATAATAAGCAAAATAGTAAAATTTCAGAACTGAAGATACCGATGTTCTTTACTGTAGATAATAAGGACATTATGGACGCCATTAATCATTATTGGTGTATTTTAACCACAGACCTAGAGATAAGAAACATTGTTGGAGATGGACCTAAATTTCAATATAAAAATAAACCTAATCTTAAAAGATTGCTCTATTATTCTTCTTAGGAGCATCATATTACAAATTACACAGGGACCAATCCCTGTGAAAAGTGTAAATGTTAAGTTGTCGATCTCGCCTTCATTCTTGCTGGATGGGTTCGGAGCCGATCCTCGGCTCCGACTCGGCCACTCTAAAAGCTCGAGAGCTAGTTCCACTGGCTCGAGGCTCCCCTATATCCCACAATGCTAGGCGGTAACTCCTCAGGTCTCGTTTGCCGCTATAGCGATCGAGGTGCTTTTCAACCGGCTCATCAGGTTAGTTTTAAAAACTAGTTATTATCTTGGATAGACCCCCTTTTAAGTTAGTTTTTCTTCATAATTTTATAAATTAGGTAATTTCCTTCCATTCCTAGTTCAAATTCCCCCCCCTTTTTTTTCCTAAACTCATTAGAGTTTTTCCCTTGGGCTTTAGGCCCAGTCCCTCCCTTCCTAGTAGTTGGAGTGACTGTGTTTTTTGTAGGGATTTAATTTTTCTGAATTACTTATAATTTAATTTAATTTTTAATTTAATTTTTAATAAGTGTAATCGGTGTGTGTGTGTGAGTGTGTGGTTACACTTTTTCTTCTTAGACATGTCTAAGGAATCAAAGCTCTCAGGCTTTAAAAAGTGTGACTCGTGCTGTCAGAAGATGTCTCTGACAGACGGTCACACTTCTTGTGTTTACTGCCTGGGACCTTTGCACCTGCAGGACTCTTGTGCTGTTTGCCATGGCTTCAGCCCTAGAGTCCTGCAGGAGCGTAAAAATAAGCTCATTCTAAGGGGCTTATTGAAGCATGAGGGTCCCCCGACTCAATCCTTGGGGAAACCCTCGAAGCCTTCCAGACCTTCGGCTCCGGTCTCTGAGTCGTCTTCTGGGGCTCCGAAGGCTGTTCGAACATCAGCTCCGGCCGGAGCCGATGACTCTCGAACTCATGTCCCTACTATTTCCTCGGCTCCGGCCTGAGCAAAGGAAAACATCGGTGAGTCGGCTCCGATCAAATTGTCGGAACTGACCTCCAGAAAAAGGTCCCGATCACCATCCATCGGCTCCGTTCATTCGGCTCCAGCATCACCATTGCTGTCTGAATGGAGCCATAGATCTCACTCCTCTAGGTCGTCGAGACTATCAGATCATGACCCTCAGAGGGTAGTGAGTCGACTTCTTAAGTCCGAGGCACTGGCCCAGATGCTTCAAAGTCCGACTCAACAGTCGAGGACTAATCCCATCACTAAGAATGTTCCTCCTCTGACTCCTTTGAGTTCGGAGCCGGGGCGGCTTGGACCCGAGACTGTGGTGGCGTCGGAACAGATACCGTTGTCTTTGGTGCCGTCGTCTGCTCCGATGTCTTCCTTGGAAGAATCTCGGCGCCGGACTTCCCTTGTCGGCTCCGAGGGGGTGAGTGTCATCGGACCCGTGTCCGACCCCAATCTCCCTCTCGGTGCTTCGGCACTGGTGAGTTCGGCTCCGACATCGGCCTCGGAGCAATCACTGTCTTTGCCAGGGGAGGTTTTCAGCTTTTCGGAGCGGAGACCTCTGGCTCTGCCTGACAGGGGTGCCTTCGAGGTCATGAGGAGCGTGTTAGAACCTGGTTCAACTCCACAGTCGGCTCCGTCTGCCCCTCCCTCCACGGTGCCTCCGGTGATTTCTGCTCACTCTCTCATCCTGGATTGTAGAGAGCCAGCTCCTCAAGTATCCCCAGTGGGGATCTCCTCCTCTTCCGAGGCCTCTCCTGACCCGGTAGGAGAGCCCCCTAGGAAGAGGCAGTGCAAGAGGAAGCACATTGACTCCCCTGAGTCTGTCACCTCTGACACTGATTTAGAGGATTCTGAAGGTTCCCCTCGTTCCCCCTCTGAAGATGTCTCCTTTGCAGACATCCTCGAAATCTTAAAAGAGAGGGGGAATTGGCCAGCCCTCAACCCTTCAGAGGATGAATCGGTGTATCTTGAGGCGTTTGGCTCTCTCCCTTCCACCTCCTGGGTGTCCCCTCCCTTTGACCCCCTCATGCAAGTGGTGGCAAAGAAGGCCTGGACGGCTCCTGACTTAGTGGAACCCACCCCGAGGAGACCATCAAAGTTTATCACTGCCCCCAAGGACAACGAATTTTTAACCGAAGGCGTCTCTGTTGATGCTATGGTGGTGGCTGCAGCCACCAAGAAGGAGTTAGCTGATCCTTCGGTGCCTGTTCATCCTCCTAACAAGGAGTCTAGGTCTATGGACAGGTACGGGAAGCGGATGTTCTCGTCAGCGACCTTTACTATGCGCTCGCTGAATTACCTGTGTCATTTCACTCGTCTTCGAGGGATCTGCCTAAGGAAGCGAGCGAAATGTTAAAGGACCCAACAGCTGCGGGTTTTCAGGATAGGATGAACTCTCAGCTGGCGACCCTTAATTCTATAACTAATTCCTCCATGCGCCTCCTTTCATATGCGGCGGATGGAGCGAGTAGAGCGGCAGGTACAGGTGTGGCCTTGCGTCGGCACGCCTGGATGCGGCTATGTAACTTTGCAGACCCTTTCAAGGGGTCCTTCACTAACTCCCCCTTTGATGGATCATCCCTTTTTGGTCCTCAAGTGAAGGAAACCCTGACTAGGTGCGAGACTGATGGCAAAACTCTCTCTGCCGTCGGAGTCCGTTTTTCTACTCCTTCTAGGCCTTACCCCAAAGGCCAGAAGGGGGGAAAGATCTGGTTCCGCAAACAATCTCAGGGAGATTTGCCTGACGCACAGAGTCGATTCCCCTCTAGAGGCAGAGGGGGGGGGGGACAATAATGGTAGACGCCGTCCTAGAGGCAGAGGGGGCCCGCAGAATCCGGGCAGTTGAGAAACGTTTTCCGACAAGCCCTTTCAGCATCCCTGAGGTGTTGCCCGACTGTCCACCTTCGGAGGCAGTCGGGGGAAGATTATCTCTGTAACCAGAAGCCTGGCTATCCCTAACTCAAGACAAGTGGGTACAGTCTATCATTTCCGAAGGCTACAGAATCCCATTCTTTTTCATTCCAAAGCAATCCAAAAAATCCCTTCCAGACGTTCCACCCAGTCAAAGGGAGCAAGCAGCACTAGAAATTTCAAAGCTGCTTGCAAAAAGAGCCATTCAACCGGTTCCAGCAGATCAACAAGGATCCGGAATCTACTCCAAATTCTTTTTGGTTCCAAAGAAAACAGGGGACTGGAGACCCATTTTGGATCTCAGCAACTTGAACAAGTTTGTCAAGAAAACAAAGTTCCGGATGGTCACGCTGCAGTCCATTCTACCCCTTTTGGGGCGGGACAACTGGATGTGCTCAATAGATCTCCAGGATGCGTACTATCACATCAGAATGAGTCGACACTCCAGGAGATTCCTCCGCTTCAGGCTGGGAACCAGTCATTTCCAATTCAGGGCCCTGCCCTTTGGACTCACTACAGCCCCCCCGAGTGTTTACCAAATGCATGGCAGTGGTCGCCTCTCATCTGAGATGACAAGGATTCCAGGTGTTTCCGTATTTAGACGACTGGCTCCTTACAGCCCCCACCAAGCATCTTTGCTTCTTGCCAGAGACTACACTTTTCACACATGTCAAACACTAGGCATTTCAATAAATTACGAAAAGTCTGTCTTGTCGCCTTGTCGTATTATTACCTTCAAAGGTGCAAATCTAGACACAGTCAACATGTCAGCCAGACTCACAGAGCAGAGAATAGCAGACATACACAGACAGGTCTCTCTTGTCTTGCAGAGCAACAAAGTCAAAGCCAGATTGATCCTGAAGGTCTTAGGGATTATGGCGGCGGCCATCCCTCTTCTACCATTAGCTCGCTTCCATATGAGAATCTTACAATGGATGCTCTTCACACAATGGTCTTTCCAACGACTTCCAATGTCCCATCCTATTCGGATAACACAATCGTGCAAGAATCATCTCTCTTGGTGGATCACATCTCCCCAGCTCTTCCTAGGGAGACCTTTTGTCCCTTCTCCTCCGGTTGCTACAGTGACAACGGACGCCTCCCTGATCGGGTGGGGGGGGCATTACCAGGGCAGGACGGTCCAAGGCATGTGGCAACCTTTCGAGTGCCACTTGCACATAAATGTCCTAGAGATGAGAGCAGTGCTTCTAGCGTTGCAAGCCTTTCAGGACTCTCTTCCCAAGGGAACTATAGCAATTCAGACAGACAATATGTCTGTAGTGTGGTACATCAACAAACAAGGCGGAACCAGATCTTACCCCCTATGTCGAGAGGCACTCAGACTGTGGCAATGGGCGATTTCTTCTCAGCGGTTTCTGTTAGCAACGCACATTCCCGGGAAGTCCAATGTGATTGCAGACAAATTGAGCAGAGCTATTCTCATGCCTCACGAGTGGTCTCTGAAGAATTCAGTGTTGGAGAAAGTTTTTCGAAAGTGGGGCCGGCCTTGCTGCGACCTTTTCGCTACTCCCCAAAACAGCAAGTGCGACGATTTCTTCACCCTCTTTCCCCAACCAGGCCACCCCAGCAGAGACGCTCTAGTACACGATTGGCCCCGGGGACTTCTGTATGCTTTTCCTCCCTTCCCACTGATATCTCAGCTAATACAGAAAGCTATCGCTCAGAAAGCTTCCATGATCCTCATTGCCCCTTACTGGCCTCGACAGGTTTGGTTCCCATTTCTCCACCGTTATCTGTTGGAGCAACCTTGGCATCTGGACCCAGTTCCAGACCTCTTGACCCATCAGTCGGGTCAGTTGCACCACTCCCTCCCTTCTATGAACCTCACAGCGTGGTTCCTCCAATTCCAACTCTAGCCAGGCTTCCTCTAATATCTCACTCAGTTCGAGATATTTTGATAGCCTCTCATAAATCTTCCACTCGGAAGATTTATCATAGTAAGTGGAAACGTTTTTCCTGTTGGGCGCAGTCAAAGAATATAGATCCTTTCACTGCTTCCATTCAATCAGTTTTAGACTTTCTAGCGGAACTTTTCCACTCAGGTTCGTCTCCGTCTACCGTCAAAGTTCAATTGGCAGCAATATCGAACTTTCATGTTGGAGTCTCAAGAGTCCTCCATTATGTCTCACAAACTCTGCAAAGCCTCCTCAAACCACATATCAGGGATGCTCTTCCTCAATGGGATCTCAACTTGGCTCTAGCGTCCTTAATTCTTCCCCCCTTTGAACCTGCGGCTTCATGTGCAATGAAGTTACTATCTTGGAAAACACTCTTTTTAGTAGCTATCACTTCAGCTAGAAGAGTCTCTGAACTCCATGCTCTGTGTAGTCGACCCCCTTATCTTTTGTTTCATAAGGATAGGGTGTCCTTGCGTACTAACCTGTCCTTTTTGCCTAAGGTAGCTTCACTGGCAAATTTGAATCAAACCATTGATCTTCCTGTGTTCTTCCCTAATTATTCGAACAGGTCAGAACAAAAATTACATTGCTTAGACGTTCATCGCCAACTTAGGTACTATTTAGACAGGACCAAACAATTCAGGAAGTCTGATCAACTATTTGTTTCTTATGCAGAAGGTAGAATGGGCCTTCCAGTTTCTAAAGTGTCTCTCTCTAGATGGCTTACTTCGTTGATTACCCTTGTGTATGAGATCAGACATCAACAGTTGCCATCCAAACCCAGGGCTCATTCAACTAGAGCTTTAGCCACATCTATAGCTTTCCAAGATAGGCTGCCTATTGATTTGATTTGTTCTGCAGCTACTTGGGCTTCTCCCCATACCTTCAGTTCTCATTATAAGTTGGACTTGGCCTCTAGGGACCGAGCCAACTTTGGTTCCACTGTACTCAAGAGTCTGTTCTGATAGGCCACCCGGGACAAGGTGCTAGGGACGCGGTCCCATCCAGCAAGAATGAAGGCGAGATAGACAACTTAACATTTAGAAGTTATGTACCTACCATAACGTTCCATGTTAGTTGTCTTCTTCTCCTTCTTCTTCGCCCACCTCTTCCCCTAGCCTGGACAGACCTAGAGGAGTTTGTTTTGTTCCTTTTATGGAATTTCCTTGCTGGGCTTAGCTTTCAAACGAGATCTGAGGAGTTACCGCCTAGCATTGTGGGATATAGGGGAGCCTCGAGCCGGTGGAACTAGCTTTCGAGCTTTTAGAGTGGCCGAGTCAGAGCCGAGGATCGGCTCCGAACCCATCCAGCAAGAAAGAAGGCGAGAAGAAGACAACTAACATGGAACGTTATGGTAGGTACATAACTTCTAATTTTTGCTCATATATTAATATAGGTGATAGTTTCATACATCCAGAGACAGGTCAGTTTTTCAAATTCAGAGTGTCTGCTGATTGTAGTACCATCCATGTGGTTTACCTTGCTGTTTGCCAAGTATGTTCCTCCTTCTACTTTGGCAAAACCAATAGGGTTTTCCATAATAGAATGAGAGAACATCTATATGCTATTAGGGTAGGCTATGAAAATAATGCTGTGGCGAAACATATATTGGCAAAGGCCATGAGCATACTTTTCGATTCATGGTCATAGATATAATTAAACCTAAAATAAGGGAAGGTAACATAAGGAACGGCACAGAGAAAAAGGAAATAAACTGGATAATGAGAATGAGGTCAGATAAAGGTAGAGGCCTTAATGAGAGGGTCTCACTTAAACCCATTTTGAGGTCCAGAGGTTTAACTACCAGATAGTACATTTGCCGTTATATTATCTACCTATATATACACATATAATATTTACATCAATGTATATTGTTCACTTGTGTGTATATATATATATATATATATATATATATATATCTCAGCTATCAATTATTATCTTATTGTAGATGTTTAAATATGTTGCATTTGATTAGTATAGCACGAATTGCAGCCATAGGATGCTTTTATATACTTATATATGTTCTAATAATTTTTATTTGCACGTGTTTATATATTGATGGCATTCATGTCTCAGCCATTAAGTGTTATTTAATTTCAACATCAGCAGCAGACATTTAGCTGTGTTGCATTTTTATTTGCATAGCATGAATTGCGGACATGGGACGTATCTATGTATTTATTAATTCATATACGCCACAGTGATTTAATATTTGTACATATATCTCTGCCATCAAGTGTTATTTAATTATAACATTAGCAGTAGACACTTAGTAATGTTGCAGTTTATATGCATTGTACTGGCTACAGCTATAGGATGTTTTTAAATTATTTTTTGTAGTAATGCATACATTAGATAATTTTAGAATTTATATACACACATTGGATATTTAAAGCTGCCAACAAGAATAGATAAATAGTAGCTACGAACTCGATTTTCATGTAAAGTAGTTAGTTGTATATAATAGGATATGTGTACTTTTAATTGTTAATTGGGTAATTATCCTTGTACCATGTGGTTAATATATAAGGAAGTGTCTTTGCAGTTTTAAATTTTTGCAGTTTGAAATTTTTATGGTCTGATGAAGCAGTTTGTGAAAGTGCTCGTATTAAAAGACTACTAATTTTATCTTCAAGATTGGATTATTTGACGCCTGGTGGTTGCCTCTTCCTATTTTTTGTTATTGGATTAGTTACTAAATGTTTCATGTTTTATTGGTGGAAAGTAGTTAAGTTTTTGTTGACAGATTTTTCAGATGCAACTAGTATGAGTCTTTGTAAGATGAATGTTGTTCACTTTAACTACTACTTTAGCACTTTTAATGAATGTTGAGAGTGTATCGTTAGTGAATACTTAAACACTGTATGAAATAATTCAGGCAGCTATAATATTTTACACCTTTTATATTCTTGTAGGGTTATTTATGTCCCTGATACATAATAACAGGAGGTCCAGGACTGTCTGGTTTCTATAATTGCTAGGTAAACAAGGCAGAAGTCTTCTCTCAAGAGTCTGTAAGACATTGAGTAAAGGGATTTCTATCTCATTTTAGTCAAGGTGTCTTAAAATCACTTATGACATAGGCACACCTACATTAATAGAAAAGAAAGCAAACCATGGTAACATTTTTCCATTAATGCATATTATATAACAACTATCTTTCAGTTCAGCATTAGATAAATCCCGTAGTTCCTGCCTTCCTTTAAACCTCATTCCGTCTCCTGAACATTATTCTGCATGTATTGTTTCCACAATATATTCCAGCCTCTCTTGGTAGAGGCCTGTGATGTTTTGGTTAGTAACCTTTCGGGTCTTTCTGATCGTTTTGATACGTTTACTGCAATCCATCCCAAAAGGGCTGTTGTACTTCATAACTGGCCTGATCAATGCAGAGTGTAAGGGAGTGATTGCATCTTAGGACCGTAATGATATTCCTGTGGAAATTAGCTGTTCTAAATAAAAGTATTTTCTGACAACTGCCCTTAAATGGTGTTCAAAAGAGAGGAAGCAATCACCCAATTACCTAGGTTCCTAACAACATTTTTGTTTTCTACAGGTGTGTTTTCTATACAGTATGATGAAAGGAAGAATTATCTAAAAAATATTAATACTACACTTTATCATTTAGTTTGAGCCCACTTTTAGCACACCAGGAGTTTACTATGGTTATTTCATTCTGGAGGGTTTGGCTGTTATAGGGTGAATGGACAATAACCCCTAGTTTACAATCATTTGCAAATTGTGTTAGCCAGGTGTCTTGGCTCTCTGATTTGAGATCCAAGAAATAAATACAAAAAAAGAGAGGTCCCAACAAAGAGTCCTGAGAGACATGGCTGATCACTTTCATACTTTCTGATTAAGCTCCTGCAACTCGCACTGTGTTGGTTCTTTCAGCCAATTTGCTCTTCATCTTACCACATAAGAGTTGATTTTTAAAGCATGTAGTTTTTGTATGATGCTAACATGGGAAATGGTGTCAGAAGCCTTAGCCAGATCAAGATACACCACATGAACTGCGTGGCCACAATTTACAGCCTCCTTAATCCTTTTGACAAAATGTATCATATTAAATAGACAGGTTCTGCCCTTCATAAAACTAAACTGTTAGGGCTCAAGTTTACCAGGAGTCTTGATATTCCAATTGATGAGGTCATTTATAATATGTTCTATGACTTTGCAGATGAGGCTTGTAAGGCCGCCCTTGTGGAGGGGACAAAACCAGGAGCTAAACGTTTGTTAAACAGTCTGAGGAGTGTGTCTTCAAGGGCATGTTAATGTTATTAATTAAGCAACTGGGATTATTTCTGGGTCCTATGGAGAAAGCATTTTTTGGTCTTAGTTTGCACTTAAATGATCTTTATAGATAGTTGGAGATGTAACAGATTTGTATTTCAGGGCTTTGAATAGATATATTGGGAGTGAAGCAAGCGCTAAATTTGTTCAGGAGTATATTGGCAGTGTCAGTTGTCAGAGTATGAGGTCCCATTATGAATAAGTTCTGATTAATGGAGGGAATTATTTTTGTTTTTTAACATAGCTAATGAAAAATTTATAATTGTCGTTGGATTCAGAGGCTAGCCTATGTTCAGGGCTCCCTAAAGTGGATCTGATAAGGTCTTTTTTTATTTTGCTTTTGATATCTTTCTTGAGAAGACAGGTTTTGGATTTACTAACTAATTTAAGAAGTTTTTCTTTTGTCATATAGTTTTATAGTGGTGGACCACCAGACTAGTTTGTTTTTGAATTTCTCTTGATTGGTTCCGGAGGGTCCAATAGCTTTAGACATTTTTCTAAATGCATGTGGAATTCGTTTGCGAGTCTTTCTGCTGTATTAAGGTCTGGGGAGGTGCTATCATAAGTGAATTTTGATATTTTGTTGCATAGTAGATTGGGGTTGGCATGTTTATAGTCCTTAAATTCAGTGGGGTTTGGTGTAGGAACTTTTGGAATTTTAAAAGAGAAAGTCTTATGTTTGTGGTAAGACTTCATTGGGGAAGGAGATACCAAAGGTGTTTGTAGGAGGTGGCCCTGTTTGTAAGAACTGGGCCAAGAACGTTGTGCCCTCAAGTAGGTTTATTTACCATCTGCCCAAGGGAATTTTTGTTTTAAGTCTAGGAATTTTTAGGCATATACTACATTGAAGGTATAGGTGTCCCTTATTTTTTGGAGACTTTGCCTGTCCTTCAGCAAGATTGAGGTTTTTGCTTATACAGAGATCATTCAGATCGGGCGGTTAGCATTGTCGCCTCACAGCAAGAGGTTCTCTGGTTTGATTCTCGACTGGGGTGCCTTCTGCGTGGAGTTTGCATATCCTCCCTGTGTTTGCATGGGTTTCCTCCGGGTGCTCCGGTTTCTTCCCACATTCCAAAGACATGCTTCTGGAGCATTTCTCCCTGGGCCTCTGCTAAAAATAGGCTCCACCCTAGTTGGACTTTCCTGGTAAACGTATGTTAAATAAATAAAAATAAATACTGAGGAATCTTATATGGTCATCAGGGGACAAATGTGTTTTGTAACCAGCTATTGTTGGCAATAGCTTATGATGTAATAGGTCAAGTATCAAATGATAAGCAGAAATGTGTTTAACCTTGACCGCTTGGTCAGTCTTCAGGGACTAATATGAGTTGAAAATTTATTGGAGAGAAGCTACATTATTTTTATTTTGTGCATTTTTTAACCTGCTGAAGGTGAAAGTAGAAAGTGCAAAATCTTACTTGTTTTTCAGCATAGAAGTAAATAAATAAATGATGGGGTATGGCTCAATTAAAGGAATTATTTGCAGATGGATAGGGAAGAAGTGGAGGCAGGGGCTCGTTTTATTTTCCCGGACTCAAAATATTTGCAGGCAGTGATTAAAATTAAATTATGCTTACTTTTGGATAATAAGATCTTGGAGCAAAAACATCACATGGTCAAAAAGATCCTTGTAGTCAGATTTATGGTTTTTCAGTAATAACATATGGCTGTGCAAGTCTGATTATAATTAAGGTAATGCACCAGAAAAAAATCAATGCTTTTGAACTGTGGTGCTTGAGAAAACTTGATTAATTGTATGGACTGCAGCAAGATCCAGCCAGCCAGCACTTAAGAAAATAAATCCAGACTGTTCGCTGAAAGGCCCAGCAGTAAAACTAAAACTCGTTTACAGTGGTCCCACCGATGTTGGGAAGGATTGAAGGCAAAAGGAGACATCAGAGATTTTGAAGGATTGACAGCATTATTGAAGTGATGAATATAATATGCAGAAGCTTAAAAGAGTTCTTGACAGGTGGGCCTGGCATGCCAAAGTCCTTCACTAATAGTTGGATTCGACTAAACTTTATTCTGTAGATACTGTAGAGACTACTGCCAAAAAATGCATGTAGACATGTCAGCTTCGAGGTATACAAGGTTGAAGCTCTGACTGTGCAAAGGCAATGTAGTTTTAAGTAGCAGCCCAATCTTTGGAGGAGAAGATTGGGGAGGGATAGGATTAAGCAGCTAACATTGGATTTTCCCTGTCCAGGATGAACATGAGTGAGCAGGGGATACTAGCTCTCCCCCTCATCAGGAGTAATGGTTAGTACAGGTTGCTTCACCTCTACACAAGAGTATGTCTTTGGTATGCAAACTCAGCCAAGAAATCTATCACATGCCAGACAAACTTAGTGCATGCATAGAAGTATACGCACCTGTATTGGGTTTGTTGTAGCAAGCACTGTGCTTTACTTGCTGGACAGCAGAGAGAGGGGAAATTGGAGTATTCA
>NC_056740.1:357317487-357347487 GCF_019279795.1 Protopterus annectens
GGCTGAGTGTAATGGAATTATAACATCCTTAGATCCAAATGCGATGTCTTTACTTATTTACTACTGTTGATACATTGTGGTCAAAGTTCAGATTGCTGTCAACCTTAGTACCTAGATCACGTACCATTGAGTCTACACTTGGGGTGAGTGTTGTCTGTAATGTAATTCGGAGGGCTATTAGCTTTCCCAAAGGGAATAATGCATTTTTTTGCATTTAGCTTTAATCTGTGGCTCAACCCTGCCTGCATTATATTAAGGTCATTGGGGGTGGGCTCATTGATTGCTCCCAATTTGGAATCATCCATGAACTTGGTCAGCCACAAGCTGTCCAAGTTTTCCTGGACTTCAGAGAAATAAATTCTTAACAATAAGGGGTCCAGCACAGAACCCTGTTGTACGCCGCTAGTGGTTAGTTTGTTGCTAGAAGTGAAGTCACCCACTTTGACAGTGTGTGTCTTGTCGATGAGCCAATTGGCTACCTATCTGGCAATGTAGGGATTAATTCCCAAGTGAGAGAGTTTCTCTATAATACCTAAGTGGGGGAATTGTGTCATATGGCTTAGCTAGGTCAAGATAGACGGTATGCATTGTCTTTCCCTCGTCCAGGGCCTTGGTGACTTTTGAGAAGAAGTCAGCCATGTTTAACAGGCATGATCTACCTTCAACAAATCCAAACTTGGTTGGGTCCACAGTATGGAGATTACCTATGTCCTTGTTAATAAAGTCCATAATGATTCTTTCTGTGGCCTTGCAGATGAGGCTAGTCAAGCTTTTGGGCCTATAATTCCCCAGGGTTGGTTGATTGTCCCCCTCTGTGCAGAAGAATTACTGTTACTGACGTCCATTCCACCAGAGCATAGCCAGCTGTCAGGCTGTGGTTAAACAGGGATCCAAGTGGGTCTGCTAAGTCATGTTTTAAGTTGTTTAAAAGGCAACCTGGAATGTTGTCTGGTTGATCCCATTGATGCAGTTTTTGGCTTTGGGGAGTGCCAAGATTATCTACTCTCTTGAGATAATAGGCTGAAGAATGGTTGTAGGTATACTTTGGGGGATAGCTGGAGGTGACAGAGGAGTGAAGTTTTCTCCAAATTTGTCAACTAGCAGGTTGGCTATTACCTCCGGTTGAGTATGGGTGGTGCTGTCCTCAACCAGTTCAGCGCATTGTTGGCCATTTCCTTTTAGATTTCGGTGTAGTTAAAGAATGCCTTGTGATTATCCTTAGCTAGGGAGGCTGTTTTTGCTTCATAATTAGGTTTGGAGGCCTTGACAAGATCTCTAATTTGTTTGCTAAAGCTAGACAGGGATTTCCTCCTCTGGTGAGCCAGTTCCCTCTTGTTCTTAGACATTAGTGCCTTTCTCTTGTTATATAGCCTGTTTATACTTGGGGTCCACCAGGGTGGAGTGTATTTTTGGCAAGACTTGGTTTTAATCTGGTCAGTTACAGCCAGTTCTATACAACTGCTTAAGTGGTTATACAGGGCATTGGTGTACAACTCTGCATAGGAGTCTGTGTTATCAGTGATTGAGGGGCCTTTGAACCTTCTTATACCCATTAATTAGTAGGAGGTAATTTGTCTTTGAAAAATTCTTAAGCATTTTTTAGCTTGATAGGGTATCTGGTCTTACAGTTACATCGAACAAGACTGATTTATGGTCTGATCTTACTAAAGACGACATCACATGGGGGGGGGGCAATGCTTTCCCATGTCAGTGAGTACTGTGTCCAGGACATTTGAGCCTCTTGTTGGTGTGCTGACTGGCTGCTCCAGAACATTTGCATTGACAGTGTCCAAGAAACTCTGAGCCAGGGCTGTATGGCAAGTGGCTCCGGTAAGCCCGGGTATGCGGTATGCTTTCCTGTTTCATGGTGGGGGACCTATAGCTAGCTATGATGTGGTATGGGGCTTTACCTGTAGTTAATTGGACATGGAGTAGCTCAAGTGAGTCATACTGTTTGACCAGTTTCGAGGTGCACTTTAAGTTGGGTACACCTCCTCCTTTGGTTCTTTCACACTCAGTTTGTGGTCTGAAGGTATGCAAGGCATTGTAGCCCTGCATGCCCGGGGTGTTTTCCGTGCCTTTGAAGCATGTGTTGGTGACTGCAAAGATGTCAGCATATTCCAAAGTGAGCAGTGCTTCCAGGGAGTGCAGTCTCGTTTAGACTTCTAGCATTAAGCAGCAGTATCTTTTACAGTGAGTATACATTTGCTGCATGTGTGTGTGACCACGAGTGTCCTTAAATTTCATATTCAGCTTTACTTCAGAGTTCTTGAGTTCAACATACTCTACCGATAAGTGTTTAGTTGTTTCAAATGTTGGTTGAATTAGTTTGCCATTTCACAGGTCAGTTGCATTTAGACTAATTATTGCATGAGATTAAAGGACTTTAGTTTGGGGCCTTTGTGTTGCACATTACTGTTTACCTTAGGCATAGTAATGTATATGGATGCTGTGTTTATGAAGCATAACATTAGGATAGGTATTAATAGAAAGTGAGTTTTAGGTAGTCTCTTTAGTAAACCATCCAATGACTCGAGAGGGAGGCAGACCATTGTTTAGGTCAGACTCCACAGGTATGGAGATGTGCTTGTCTTGACTGAGGACCTCATCAAGATGATGTACAGGAGAAAAGGTGGAAGAGAAAGAAACAGAATGGAGAGAAGTGGTGAATAGGGGCACAAAAAGAAAAGTTCAGGGAGGGAAGAGGAAAGGGACACAGGTAGTAAGTAAGTAGGTAAATAGTGTTGCCACGGAGATGGGGGGTAGTGAGTGGGGTAAGCATAAGAAGGAAAGGAAATGGTATAAGAAGAAAGAATGAGAGATGGCGACATGAAGTTATCATGATGAAGACAGGTAGCAAATTTGGCTAATCTCTGAGGAGACTGTCAGGAAAAGTAAGTGTTTTACAGGGTCATACGCCATGGAAATTGTCTAGCAGATAATGAGTTAGTTAAATTGAAAGATTTTTGAGTTATGCTTACTTCTGAGTTCAGGAGGAATAGAATTACAAATTTGGCTACATTAAATTAGTGGAGGGAGTTCTACATCTCTGTTTGCAGAAGAGAGTGCTCAGTTAGGCGTTGTGTTTGTGGTCTCTACTATGCACTGGAGCATTTCACTGAGTGTGAAGTAGCTGATATGAAAATCAGCACCACTGTATCTGAGGTCGTGGTTGTCCTATGAGGACTGGATTGCTTTCTTCATGTGGTGTTAGTAGGGAGAGTAACTTCCTGTGCTAGAGTAGTTTACGCATCTTTTCTTTCTTTAACCATGAGTGAAGGTAGAGGAGATCCAGAGAGTTGATTAGCACTTGTGGGGTATTAAGGTAGAGAGTACCACACTGTGGTAGGGAAGGGAAACAAAATGAGTTATAAGACAGAGCTGTTAGTGTAGTGGTCCAGCTACATTCCCATGTTTACCTTTGGTCATCAGCATTGATGATAACCATAGGGATGGAATCACGGTACAAGGTGCAGAAATTAGATGGACTCATTCTCTGTGAGCTTAAATCCAGTGACATTATGCCAAAGGACAGTAATTGAAATGAGCTTAAATATGCTTATATCAAAGGACAGTAGTTAAAACATCAAGTTACCTAAATGCAGTAGACTGCAAATATTCCACCCTCCCATTTATTATTGAAAGCATCTTACCAAAATATACATAGTTTGTTCTTGTCAGTGTGTTTGTCTGTATATTGCTTGGCTTTAAGTGACTCGTATGACTTGGGGGGGGCACTTGTTTATTTAGCCAGGTGGATGCTGTAGGCAGTAGCAATGCTTCATGTAGAACACAAATGATAGTGCAGTAGAAAGACACATAATAGTTCAAAAACAGCATAACAAGTAGAAAGACACAAAATAATTGAAAAACAGCATAAAAGTATTTGGGTTGTATTGTAAAAGAGTAATCATTTTATGTTAAAAATGAGGAAAAGTGTAAGCACTGACATGAAAAAGTACATCAGACTTTTCGGAATATACTCTGAGGCAAATAATTGAAGAACTCTTATTGCTTCAAAACAGCACATTTTTAGTAACACTGAATTTCCTGGATATTGACAGTATTTGTATGTATGTCATTTGAAAGCTACACTTGTGGGGTCAGTAATAAATGTCTGAGAACAAAGGCACACTTTGCAAGGGGAATAGAGAGGAATCTAAAGTGGCAGTTCTGGGTAACCGTAAAAGTAAGCCATGTTATACTATAAAGTGACTGCACAAGTGAACTGTTCTTACACTAAAATGATCTCTGGAATATACATGGTCTGCTTGGGCATGCTTTCTCTTTACTAGCATATAAAGAAAAGAAAAATGTGAGTTGGGTATTTGAAGCATTCACTGTGCTGCAAAGATTACTCAGTTATAAAGTGCTGAAGAATTTAATCCAGCCATAAAGTCATGGACAGCTTACAGAGAACTAAACTGAGAATGGTGGTGAACGACATTCCCAAAGATAGTATGTGACAGCATTACTCAGCTTGATGGGTGCTTCCCATGTGTGAAATAATTCAGAAAGTAAAAGCAAGATGTTCATCATATATTGATCATTGCTGCAGTAGCCTTCACTATATGGGATATATCCTGCCAAGGATAAAACAGACGGCCAGCTTTCAAAGCCTCAGCAAACCCAGACTGTCAGGTAGCTTGAGTGGAGCAGACTAAAAGATAAGTTTGGGCACCAAGCCCTTCAGAGCTTTCCTATGAAGAGAGAGAGAGAGAGAGGGAGGTTGAGCCCTGAAAGTACAATGCTAGGAAGAACAAAAAATAAATAACCACACCCTGGCATAAACAACATACCAGAAAAAGAAGGGAATGGAAGGAGGGAGTGGCCACTGCAGCAGTTATCATTTGAACATTTACTGTTATGGTAATTTGCTTACACAACTGTACTGTGTCCATCATATTGATCACTGATGATGTAGATTTAGCTATATTGGTAGATTACCATTGTTTACTACATTTGGGAGGTGGAAAGAGAAGAGTCCAGGAGCCCCTGAAGAATGGTCCTTCCAAAGCCTTATCTAGACCTAGCGAAGGGATCAAACTTGTAGTGCTTTGTAAAAGTAAGTACAGAAGACTAAGTTACAGGTTATAGAGTACTTTTAGAATCCAACCCTTTCCAAGAAGTCATAGATGAAGCCAAGGCCTTGGTAGACTGGGCCTTGACCCTGCCTGGAATAGTTTTGTTGCGGTGAGTATAAAAAAAGGAAATAACCTTAGACAACCATGTGGAAAACGGTCTGTTTTGAAATAAGTTGTCCTTTACTTTCACAAGAAATTAACCATTGATGCCCTTCTATTCATCTCTTGCAGTATTCATTACATGAGGGAGTTCCCCACCGTAGACGAACCGACGTCAGGCAGTATACAAAAGACTTTTACTACTGTACGATGCATGGTACGTTGCACGTAGGCTGCTGGCATCATCATCAAAACTTCTCTGCTGCCATATCAGAATGCCAGATTCCAGCATACGATCTGACTCCTAGTCGTTTGTGAGACTTCAGATTTCAGATAAATGCCCCATTGGGGGAATTTCTTGACTGTTTTTCTACTGTCTTTGGTTAAGGTTCGTATCATCGAAAAGGGGCAAGTGCCAATGTAGGCAATGAATTCCACACAAGAATAGCCTGTTCTGCCTAGACCCAAACCACGACCACAAAAACTGCTCTATTTGTCAAGTGTTTATCCCATAGACCTTAAGGAGTAGATTGCCCTCTTTAGCTATCTACATAGAGAATCTGTGCTTAAAGCTGCTAGCAAAAAGCACTGTGGAGGGATCTTTGGGACCTGAGGGCAAGTTGATTTTTGAAGTGGAAGGCCAAAAAGCAAAGGCCTGAACCTTCTGCTGTGCCTCTGGATACGAATGTCTCTCTGGAGTCGGAGGAGAGCCCAGAGTTGTACATGGTTCATGGCTCACATCCACAGGCCAAGTCTGATGTCCAGGCCACCTTAGATCCGAGCATAAGCATGTCCGCAGAAGCCAAGCAGGCATCTGTTTCAGATGTCCGAGGTGAACCACAGCTTGTGATACCTGAACGCCCTAAGGAGATTCCTCAGATCTTTGTTGGGGAAGAGTTTAAGGTTAAGTTGAGTTCAGGTGTATTAAGTGATGTGCAAGAGTGGTGCAGTATCTGTCTTATAAAGTCATGATTTTGTTATTTTTTTATAGATGTATTAGATGTATGGTAATTTCTCAACAAGTGATGAAGGAGCTGACATGTACAGATTTTCCCATGGTTTTGAAAAAGGGAAATAGAAATGCAGTAGGCTGGTAGCTATTAAAGTTGGTAGTAAGGCCACTTTTATGCAATAAAGCATAATGAGCACAGTTTTAATTTACAGGTACATATAATTTTTTGATGGAATAATTAATCAATATCACGAGAGGTCAATGCTTAAACAGGCACTTTTAAAAATTCAGGGAGAAAGTCTTCAGAAATTTCCAACAATTGTAGAAATGCAGAATTATTCATCAGCTTTTTATTGAGTCTAGGTACATTCCAACCTGATAGAATGTAGGCCTACGTCGGGGCCTCCCACCCGACAAAGGGCAGACTTGCATGCAAAAAAGAAACAAAAAGCCAAACACTTGGTCCCACTGAAAGAACCTGCTAGCGACTGGCAATGATTCACTCAGGGCCTTTTTAATGCCCCGTGTCCCTTAGGCCTCCTCCAGGTTTTACAGCTCCCTCTACCAGTACTGCCTCTCCACTTAAAAGGACTAGGGAAGAGGATTCTTCAGATAAAGAGGCATCTTCAGAGGAGAAATCTGTAGCCTACTTTTCACAGATCTCCCCCTCCCCCGGGGCTCTGCCTCCCCAGAAGAGGAATCCATTGGAACAGATTCACCTATGTAAACCTTTCCTTTGGAGAGACTCTAGCTAAAATGAAAGACCATTTTAAATGGGATAGTGCCCTAGTACCTGAAGTAGAAAAAAGATACTATGAGCTACTACAGGTGGAATCACCTATCCCATCTGTTATTCCCTCTGTCTTGCCTGCCTTTCTCAGTGCTTTTGCCTCAGCTTCACAGGCACCATATTACCAAACACCCGCCCCCAAGAAGCCAGACCACTTCAAAGTCCCAGAAGACTGCAAGTCTCTCTTCAGATGCTTTTGCAGACCCTTCTGTTATTTCTGTGGCTTCTGACAAGCCATCTAGATTGCTGGCTTCCACTACCCTCCTACCGTCAGATAAGGATAGCAGGATTAGCAGGATCCTGAATAGAATAGGCAAAAAGTGTACACTTCTGCCACCTTTAGGGCCATTAATTACCAAACACACATGACCAAATTTGCTTTAGAGCTTATGTCTCAACTTTCACAAGTAATTGCAGACCTACCTGACTCAGAAAATAAAACCCCAGTTACTACTTTGCTTGATGCATCTTCTCAAGTAGCATGCCACTCCATAAAATGCAACTTGATGCTGCTGAGATTTCTGCCATTAAGAATATTCTTTTGGCTGAGACTCCAGCCCTTTTCTGAGGAAATAAAAGACAGACTTATAGATGCACCTTTGGACAACTCTGCTTTGTTTGGCCATGCAGCTGCTAACTTGTTCAAATCATTGCAGGAAAAGGGTAAGTAATTGCATGAATTGAAACATATCCTTGTTTCCCCAGTACCAAAGAAATTATCCTGCAAAACCTGTGTTTGTGCGTAGGCATTCACGTCACACACAACCCATTACAAAAAAGAGTGGCCATAACAGCCTAGGGCCCCTCCAGCTCTTTGACTGTTCCCCACTCTCATCCACATCCCACTTTCCCAGCACCTTCCCCTGTCCATACCAGCCTGGGAAAGCATAACCCAAGACTCTTGGGTCCTCTCCATTGTTTGAAAAAGGTATTTTTGGTATATGATCACATACCCTACTTCAGGGGCATCCCTCAACCTCCCAGGGAGCAAATACCTTTCTTCCTGGAGGTTCTCTCAGAACTAATGCACCAAAGGACTGTCTAGGGTGTTCCCAAAAAACAAATAGGAAAAGGATTTTATTTCAGGTTGCTCCTGGTGCCCAGGAAGGGAAGATCCCTGGAGACCCATCTTCGACCTGTCCCATCTCAATATCTTTCTAAGGGTACCCAGTTTCCACATGCTGACCCTCCAGACTCCGTTTCCACTTATTCTGCCTCATGCCTTCATGATTACTCTGGACATCAAAGATGCATATCTGCACATCCCCATCCATCTATACTACAGGACGTTTTTACTCTTCTCTAGATCATCATGGCATTTTCAGTTCTGTGCCTTACCCGTTGGGGTTTCTTCCGCTCCAAGGGTCTTCACTAAATACCTAGCTCCTGTGATTGCCTCCTACAGACTTCAGGGAATACACATTTTTCCTTATATGGATGACCTCCTCCTTCTAGCTACCTCCACAGAGGAATTGGAATGAAATATTGCCCTTATCAATCTTCTACAAAATCTGGGGTTCACCATAAACTTAAAGAAATCATTTCTCACCCCTTCACAGGATCAGAGTTTCCTGGGGTACAGGATACAAACAGATCTTATGAAGGTCTCTCTACCCCCACAAAAAGGTACAGGACCTCACCCTTACTTCAGAAATCTTCTGGTTCACCACATTACAGCCAGAGAGTTATTCATGGTCTTGGGCCTCATGGCAACCACCATTCCCATGCTTCCAGTTGCCAAACTCCACATGAGAAAATGGCAGTGGTATCTAAAGTCAGTTTTTATGCAACACCAGCGCTCCCTAGAATTCTCCATTTCTCTCATCCCCTGTCTAAATAGATAACTTCAGTGATGGATTCCTCAAGTGTCACTCAACCAAGGACTCCCCTTAAACCCTCCTGCTCCTCATCTTGAGTTCTTCACAGATACCTCAGAAGTAGGCTGGGAAGCCACCTTCGTCCACCTGAAAGCACAAAGGGGTCTAATATCCCTCTCAACTGAAGGAACACATCAGTGTAAGGGAGATGAGGGCACTGCCATGGGGGACCAAATCCTATCTGTTATGCAGGCAGCTCTACCAGCTTGGGAGCTGGCAATAACATTCCAAGTGACCCTTCAGGCAGTGTACATCCCATCCTCACAGAATTGTGTGGGTGATTACTTGAGCGGGTCCCAAACACAATCCCATAAATGGATGCTTCGCAGGGATGTGTTTCTGGACATTATCCACCAGTGAGATATTCCTCAAACAGACCTCTTTGCCTCCTCCATGAACAGACAACTTCCACAGTTTTGTGTCAGATAGCCTCATCCTCTGGTCTGGAAAGTGGACGCCATTTCTTTCTCTTGGAATGGGATGTTTCTGTATGCATTTCCTCCCCTTCTCTCATTCCAAAAGTCCTGTCCAAAGTTCAGCAGGACACCCTAAAAATCTTAAAATCAAAAATGACCAACCAAAGTTGTGGGCCTCCAGAACACCAGATGTGAAGTCGTTCAGTCTCGCATTCATTCATCACTGATGGGTTTGGAGCCGATCTTCGGCTCTTACATGGCCGACTAGCAAGCTCAAAGTTCTCCAGTACCTCGAGACCCTACCCCTTATCCCATAACACACTGCTGGAATTACCTCAGATCTAGTTTGCCGCGGCAGGGATCTCTTGGTTTCCAGCTTGGCTCGAGACTTTATTGGGAGTTTTTCAACTTTCAACAAGTTATATTTTCACTTTTTTATATATATACTTTGTTCTATTCATAGTAGCAGATATACTAGTTAGTAAATAGTACTTTTTTCTGTGTTTTTACCCCTTTCCTCAGTATTCTGTCTTGCCTTTGGCCTTTTGACCTTAGGGTTAGTAATTAGTCAGTGATCCCCTTTGGGACTGTTGTTTTAGATCTCTATTTACTGTTTGTAGTTATTAGTTGTTAGTGCCCCTTTTTGGGATGTGTGTATGTTTGTGTGAGTTACTTAGTTTAAAACAGCTCTTAGTTAATTAGTGTGCTTGAGTTGTGTAATGTCTGAAGAGAAGGACAAGCATCCAAAGTCTGGGTTTAAAAAGTGCCCAGACTGCGGACAGAAAATGTCAGTCACAGATGCCTATGTGCAGTGTGTTTACTGCTTGGGTGAGGTACATCTGCAAGAGTCTTGCAGCATATGGCATTCCTTTTCCACAAGAGTGTTAACTCAAAGGAAAAGGAAATTGATTGAGAGGGGTATCATTAAGCACCCCTTTTCTGAGGCATTATCTGATCAGGATGGAGCCAGTAAATCATCCAAATCTTCTAAGTCTTCCTGATTCTAAATCCAAGAAAAGAAAGAGGTCAGAAATTGTGGTGACTTCGGCTCCACTGCCCTCGGAACCGACAGTCTGCTCTTTTCGGAACCGGGACACGGCCTTGGAACCAGTTACCGAAAAACCTCCTTCCATGTTGCTCCAATTGGCTCCATCTGTCCACTCTTCAGGTCCTCTGTCAGTTTATCTGATCTGGATATGGACCAGCTGGTTTGGAAACTCTTGAAGGCACCAGGCCTAGTTAAGTTGCTGTTGGCTCAGACACAACCGTCAGAGCCGAAGACCACTACCCTTGAATTGTCTGCTCCTTCTCTGAGCCATATCGGACCTTTGGAGCTGGAGGGAGGCTGACCTGATGATCGTGAATCCCTTGGAGCAGACGCCTGCTCCAGTGTCATCGGCTCCATCTGCTCGGACTGTTCTCGGTGCCGACTGGGGACTCTAGGAGCCGACACTCTCCGGTCGGGTCCAGGGAGGATAGCCACACCGACTTGTCGGTGCCGACTCTTCCTCTTGGGGCCTCGGCTTCGGTGAGCTCGGCTCCTACCTTGGGCTCAGAGCCCATGGCTTCGGTGCGGGAGGAGATTGCGGCTCCATCGACTCCTTCCCATTGGAGCTGAGGTGATTTCAATGCCATGAGGTGAGTGTTGTCTCCCAAGACTTCCTCATCTCAAGGTCTGGCCTCTTCTTCCCCTAAAGTGCCTGTGTCTGTTTCTGTTTCCTCTGGTCTCCCAAGCGTAGAGACCGAGAGCCTCAGGTAGCCCCACTGGGTGCTCCTTGCTCTTCTGAGACCTCTCCAGAAGTTCCTCCTGAAGAGGTTCCCAGGAAGAGATTATGCAAGAGGAGGCATTTGGACTCCCCCCCAGGAGTCTTATCACATCGGACACCGACCTGGATGAATCAGAATGGTCCCCCAGATCCCCCTCTGAGGACATCTCCTTTGCGGAGATTCTTGAAATCCTTAGGCAGAGGGGTGATTGGCAGCCCAAGAGCCCTACTGAGGACGAGTCGGTTCTCCTGAAGGCGTTTGGGTCTCAACCTTCCACCTCTTGTGTATCTCCGCCCTATGATGAGCTTATGGAGCGGGTCTCTCGTAGGGCATGGGAGTCTCCAGAATCTATGGAACCTGTTCCTAGGAGGCCTAATAAGTTTATTTCAGCCCCTGTGGATAAGTTCTTTTTGACCAAGGGAGTCCCTGTTGATGCCATGGTGGTGGCGGCAGCCACCAAAAAGGAAATATCTGAGACTTCCTCATCTATCCATCCTCCTAATAGAGAATCTAGGATCACGGATAGATATGGGAAACACATGTTCAGTTCATAGGTTCATAGATTGATACTGGGCTATCTGCCCTAGGGCATTTATAAGCCTAGCCAGAGTATGTTTGGCTTTCGCCACCCATTTTAAATTAATTTTGCTATGCCCTTTTTCGAGGTTAGTATACTGTGCCTCTGTCTAACAGTGACACAGGAGTGATACCCGGGGTAAACCTACGATCTCCCATCTACTCATCAAGATTCCTCTTGAAGAGAGTCAATGAGGGACTCTGCCTAACCTGGACTGGGATTTTATTCCAGAGTGAAGGGAGCCTCTGGGTTATGAATCTGTCCCTCCAGCATGTCCTATTTATTTCAGTTCTGAGGTTCAAGTCTCTTGAGCATG
The DNA here is from genome assembly GCF_019279795.1 of Protopterus annectens. NCBI lineage: Eukaryota > Metazoa > Chordata > Ceratodontiformes > Protopteridae > Protopterus > Protopterus annectens. The sequence goes on from NC_056740.1 coordinate 357,329,366, forward strand.
TAGCTCGATGGGATTTGGATTTTTTGAGGTGCAGCATGTCCCTTAATTCCGGGTTGGACATGGCTTTATACGTCAGGCACAGGTCGCCTCTGAGTAGGTGGTATGCCACTGAGTAGAGCTGGAGTTTCTTTAACCAGGCAGCATATGGCATCTGTTTGAGCCCTTTGATCCTCTTGGTGAGGTACTTTTGGGGTCTTTCCAGTTGCTGCAGGTGTTTGGTAAGGTACATCCCAAAAGGGGCATTGTACTCGATTATGGGCCTGATGAGGGATGAGTAAAGAGGCACAATGACCTCCACTAATCTAGATGTGAATCCCTTCATGATTAGGTGGGCTATATAAAATGTTTTTCTAACCACTTTGGCCATGTGGTTGTCAAATGAGAGATTGCTATCAACTTGGGCCCCCAGGTCCCTAATTACTTCTTCTGTACTTAATGGATTACCACCTATGTGGTAATTTGTGGGCACTTTGTTTTTGCCAAAGGGGATGACTATACACTTTTTGGCGTTTAGCTTGAACCCATGGCTCTGGCACCAGTTGTCTGTTTCTATGAGTCCCTTTTGGAGGATGCTTGTGTCGGCTGGAGAGTCGATTATGGCGCCCAGTTTACAGTCATCTGCGAACTTGGTCAGCCACAGTCCTTCTCTGTTGGCTTGTACCTCAGAGAAAAATATACCGAACAAGAGAGGTCCCAGGACTGAGCCTTGTGGGACGCCACTTGTAACTGGTTTGGAGTTTGACATGGCTCCAGCAATTCTAACCATGTGAGTTCTGTCCTTGAGCCAGTTTGCAACCCGTCTAGTGACATAGAGGTTTATATTTAAGCTGGTGAGCTTATCTATAATGCCCGAGTGGGGTATTGTATCGAAGGCTTTTGCGAGGTCCAGGTAGGCTGTGTGGACCACCTTCCCTTCGTCAATGGCCTTGGTGACTGTTTCAAAGAAGTCAACTAGGTTTAAGAGGCAGGATCTGCCCTTAACAAAGCCGAACTGGGTAGGATCCAGTGTCTGTAGGTCCCCAATATCTTTATTTATGAGGTCCATGATGATTCTTTCCATAGCTTTGCAGACCAAGCTAGTTAGGCTTATGGGGCGATAGTTTCCAGGGTCCGTTGAGGCACCACCTTTGTGGAGAGGGACCACTGTTGCTGTACGCAACTCTTTGGGTACATATCCTGTAGTAAGGCTGAGATTGAACAGTAGTTTTATGTTTGGGTTTAGCTCTTCTTGGAGTTCATGTAGGACGCAGCTCGGGACACCGTCTGGTCCCATTGATGCTGTGTTTTTTGCTTTGGAGAGGGCGGCTCTTACCTGAGCATCTGAGATGTCAGGGGGGCAGCACTCTGCTGGGATAGATATTTGCCCCTTTGGTGGGGAGGGGTGAGGCGAGTTTGCGCTGAACCTGTCTGCTAGGATGTTGGCAATGTCTGTGGGTTCGGTGTATTTTTTGTCATTTTGGACTAATTCTGAGCATATCTGGGAATTCCCACCCAGGTTCCTAACATAACTAAAGAAAGCCTTGTGATTATCCTTAGTGTCCTGTGCAATGTTTCTCTCGAAGCTGGCCTTAGACAATTTTATGAGTGCCCTTAGTTTTTTGCTAATACTGATCAGAGATGCCTTCCCTTTTTGCGATTTTGCTCTATCATGTAGTAGCTTCCTCCTTCTATTGTATAGTTTGTTTATGGCTGGGGTCCACCAGACAGGACGTCTGCCTTTGGAGGATTGGGTCTTGGTTTTATTTGGGATTGCATGATCCATGCATTCCTGAAGGTGTTCATAGAATGCATTTATAAAGGATTTTCGGTCTGGGCCGTATTTTCCACAGGCCCGGGCTTTGAAGGATTCCACCTCGGTTTTGAGGAGTGTGAAATTTGCTTTAGAGAAGTTTTTCACTGTGGTTTTCTGGGCAGGGGGTGGGGTCAGGATGTGAATTTCCAGTGAGATCAGTTTATGGTCTGATCTTACCAGTGAGGGATACACTTCTGGTCTGGAGCATAGAGTCCCCATGTTGGTGATGATCAGGTCCAGTATGTTTTCCCCTCTTGTGGGAGTGGTAACAAGTTGTTCCATAGCATTTGAGTTTATGAATTCTAGGAACCTTTGGGCTAGAGTGTTGGAGCTAGAGTAATGCTCCCAGTCTATGTTTGGGTAGTTGTCGCCCAGTATAATGGTGTTGGGAGAGGCCTTCATATTTTCCTGTGTTCTCAGGAAGGCCGAGTGGGATTCCTGAGTTTGGGAGGGTGGTCTGTAGCAGGCTATAAACTGGAAGGCAGTTTTACCCACTGTTAGTTGCACATGGGTAGTCTCTGATGCTTCGTGCTTTGCCACCAACCTGGAGGTGTGGGCATCTTTGATGAATATCGATACTCCCCCTCCTTTTGTGGTTCGGTCCAAGTTTTGGGTCCGAAAAGCATGGTATGAGGTATAACCTGGTAGTGCTGGGGTGCTCCCGGGAGCCCTGAACCAGGTTTATGTTACTGCACAGATATCGATGTTCTCCATGCTAAGGAGAGTTTCAAGTGCATGCATCTTGAGGTTTAGACTTTTGGCGTTGAGTAGCATTACTCTTAGTTTCTTATCCCTTGTGATACCTATGGAGGTGGGTTTGTCTTTTGAGCCTTGCCTAAAAAAGGCACTATGGGGTAGCAAGAGCCTTTGCCAATATCCGAAGCCCAGGGTGACAGGTGCAAGCCGTCCCTAGCGAAGCATCGTGGCTTGTCGAGCATATCATCCCAAGCTGACAGGCATTGGATCCCCTTTGAATGACACCAGTACTTAAGCCAATTGTTGAAATTGATCATCTTGTCTTCATATTGTGGCATCATTCTTGGTGAGGGTAAGATGCTACTCAAGGTCAGGGTCATACCGGCCTGGGATACATGCTCAGAGAGCTCCTCTATGTCTCTTTTCATGTAGTCCAGGGAGGTACGTCTCCGGTCATTCACACCAGCATGGACAATGACTGAGTCATATTTGTACTTGCCTTGGAGTGACCTGAGTGCTTGTGTTATGTGGCGGATCCTAGCGCCCAACAGGCTGCTCACCATGACCTTCTCCTTGTTCAGCGACTTTCTCACTCAGATCACTGAACTACTTGACACATTTTACCATACTGCAGAGATATCTCCTTAAGGAGTTGGGAGATACTCTTCAGGGTGCTGTAGCTTCGAGTGTATCCGATAAGATTGCCACTCAGCTCTCTATCCTCACTTCGATAGTCAACTCGTCCATGCGTCTCGTATCATATGCAGCTGATGGTTCAAGCAGAGACGCAGGTACAGGAATCGCTCTCCGTAGGCATGTCTGGATGCGACTCTGTTCCTTCGCGGAACCCTTCAAGTCTTCCTTTAATAATACCCCATTTGACGGCTCATCCTTGTTTAGGCCAAAGGTGAAGGAGACTTTAACCAGGTGTGAGCAAGAAGGAAAGACTCTGTCTGCCGTTGGTGTCCATTTTTCCACCCCGACTCGACCCTTTCCCAAAGGTCAGGGGGAAGGAAAGATGTGGTTCCGGAAAGCCCAAGGAGCCTTTCAAGACACACCGTGGAGAGCCCCCATCCAGAGGCAGAGGAGGGGGTTTCAGTGGAAGACGCCACCTTCGCGGCAGAGGGGGTCCGCAACACCAGGGTGACAGAGATCACTTCTCTGGTTAATCCTACCAGCGCTCCTGAAGGGAGGCCCGCCTGTCCTACTCTGGAGGCAGTCGGGGGTCGCTTATCTTTGTACCCCAAAGCCTGGCTAAATATAACAAACGACAGTTGGGTATGAAATATAGTTTCCAGAGGGTATTTCATACCATTCTCCACCCAGCCTCTTCCTGTCAAAAAAATCACGGACGTTCCACCCAGTCACATGGGACAAGCATCAATAGAGGTACACAGATTGCTAGAAAAAGAGTCATCCAGCCAGTCCCAGCAGACCAGACAGGATTCGGAACTTACTCAAGGTTCTTTTTGGTTCCAAAGAAAATAGGGGACTGAAGACCCATTTTGGATCTTAGCAGACTCGACCAATTTGTGAGAAAAGAGAAGTTCCAAATGGTCACGCTACAGTCCATACTCCCCTTGTTGGGGAAGGACAATTGGATGTGCTCGATCGATCTCAAGGATGCATACTACCACATAAAGATGGCCAGACCATCCAGAGATTACCTGCATTTCTGGCTGGGAGCCAATCATTATCAATTCCGAGCTCTGCCCTTTGGTCTCACTACAGCCCCCAAAATGTTCACCAAGTGCATGGCAGTGGTCACAGCTCACCTGAGACATCTAGGATTCCAGGTGTTTCCATATCTAGACGATTGGCTCCTTACCTCCACCACCAGGCATCAACTTCTTAAAACGAGAGAGGTTACTCTGACACTCTGCGATCAGCTAGGCATTACAGTCAACCTCGAAAAGTCTGCCTTGTTGCCATCGCAGCGTATCGTGTTTATAGGGGCAGAACTAGACACGTCAACCACCACTCTTTTCCTTCCGCCAGAAAGAATCTGCATTTTTCGCCAGCAGATCATGTCCCTAATATCAAAAAAGAGTACCAGCAGCAGAGGTATTGAAAGTTCTAGGATTGATGGCGGCAGCTATTCTAGCAATCCCCTTAGCAAGGAATCCTTCAATGGTTTCTATTCACGCAATGGTTTTACCAAGCGCTTCCAATTAGTCACATGATCCTGATAACAAATTCCTGCAAGAAGGATCTTCAGTGGTGGTTGATGTCTCTTCATGTCACAATAGGACGTCCTTTCATGCTTCCCCCTCCAGTTGCCACTGTGACCACGGACGCTTCCCTGATAGGGTGGGGGGGGGTATTTCAGGGAAAGACTGCCCAAGGCACATGGACAGATCAAGAATCACATCTGCATATCAATGTCCTGGAGATGAGAGCAGTACTTCGAGCGTTGCAATACTTTCAGGACTCTCTTCCTCTAGGGACAATTGCAATACAGACAGACAACATGTCAGTGGTCTGGTATCTGAACAAACAAGGCGGGACCAAGTCTTATCCCCTTTGCCGAGAAGCCCACAGAGTATGGCAGTGGGCACTGTCATCCCAGCGCTTTCTGTTGGCAACGTACATCCCGGGCAAATCCAATGTAATAGCGAACAGACTGAGCAGAGCAATCTTTTTGCCTCACGAATGGTCCCTCAAACAAGAGATTGTGGACAGGATTTTCCGCAAATGGGGTCAGTCTTCCTGCGACCTCTTTGCCAGTCACATCAACAACAAATGCAGAAGCTGTTTTGCCCTAATTCTCATGCCAGATCACTCCCTGAGGGATGCTCTTGTCCACGATTGGCCCCCCGGGTCTCCTCTATGCTTTTCCACCAATTCCCCTGATATCCAAATTCTTACAGAAAGCAAAGTCGCTGGGATGGACAATCATCCTCATTAGCCCCTCATTGGCCTCGGCAGATTTGGTTCCCGTTTCTTTATCATCATATTCTGGAAGATCCATGGATCCTGGACCCAGTTCCGGACTTGTTGACACATCCGTCAGGGGATCTTCACCCGTCATTGCAGACACTGAAGCTAATCGCTTGGGTGCTCCAATTCCCAGCATAGCCAGGCTCTATAATCTTTCCCATGACACTAGTCAGATTTTGTTGGCTTCCCACAAACCTTCTACCAGAAAATTTTATCGTAGTAAGTGGAAGAGATTTTCCATTTTGGCTTCTTCCCACAACATTGACCCTTATCAAGCGCCATTGTCTTCTATCTTACAGTTCTTGACAGAAATCTTCAACAAAGGAGCAGCGGCAGCTGCGGTACGAGTACAGTTAGCTGCTGTATCTGATTTCCATCTAGGAATTGATGGTTTGAATATTATGGCTCACTATTTGTCTAAAGCTTTTCTAAAAGGTTCCTTTCACATAAGGCCTCCAGTGAAGACACCTTATTCCCCCTGGAATTTGAATTTTATGTTATGTCATATCATTCTTCCTCCTTTTGAGCCTGCATCATCTTGTGAACTAAAATTCTTGTCATGGAAAACTATCTTCTTAGTAGCCATCACTTCAGCCCGAAGATTGTCAGAGCTCCAAGCCCTTTCCATCAAACCCCCTTACATGGTCTTTCATACTGACAGAGTATCTCTCAGAGCTAATCCATCTTTTCTGCCCAAAGTATGTTCTTAGGTTATCATTAATCAAGTCATTGAGTTGCCCGTTTTCTTCCCTAATCATACCAACAAATTGGAATATATGTTGCATAAACTCGATGTTCATCGACAACTTAGATTTTATTTGGACAGAACCAAAGACATTAGGAAATCAGATCAGCTCTTTGTGTCCTTTTCTGAGACTAGGAAGGGTAAACCAGTTTCTAAAACAACCCTGTCTAAGTGGCTGTCGGATTGCATCACCTATACATATGCTTGTCATAAAATGCCATTATCTAGTAAGGTAAAGGCTCATTCAACCAGAGCAGTTTCTACTTCGTCAGCCTTTCAAACCAAATTGCCTTTGGATAACCTCTGTGCAGCAGCCACCTGGTCTAAACCTCGCACTTTTATAACTCATTAGAAAGTGGATAAGGCCTCCAGGGACAGGGCTTCATGTGGTTGTACGGTTCTGAAGAGTGTACTGCCGTGAGCCACCCAAGATCAGGGTGCTAGGGACGCTACCCATCAGTGATGAATGAACGGCGAGATTGAACAACTTCACATAAAGAAGTTATGTACTCACCATAATGTTCCATGTGAGTTGTTCCATCTCGCCTTCATTCTCACGTCCCTCCCTCCTTACCCCTCCTGGCTGACAGTTGACCTGGAGGCTGTCTTCATCCTGGTTTTTCAGTGTGTATTCATTCCTAGGTATAATAATTATTGTACTATTATATGGTATGTAGCAAACAAGATCTGAGGTAATTCCAGCAGTGCATTATGGGATAAGGGGTGGGGTCTCGAGCTACTGGAGAACTTTGAGCTTGCTAGTCGGCCGTCCTCGGCTCTGAACCCATCAGTGATGAATGAAGGCGAGATGGAACAACTCACATGAAACGTTATGGTGAGTACATAAGTGAAAGCCCGTTTGTCAGCCATATCTACCTGTTTGCCTCTATCTCTCCCTTAGCTAGCAGATTTGAGGCTAAGCAATTTCTTAAAGGCATGCTACACATTTGACTTCCCAGTAAACCAATTCCACATTCCACCTCCCTGGGACCTTAACTGTGTTTTGGAAAAGCTGGCTCTCCTACCCTTCGAGCCAGTTTCCTCAGCATCTCTTCAGTACTGTTCCTGGAAAACTGTGCTACTCTTAGACTTGACTTCAGCCAGACAAGTGTCTGAGCTATAGGCCCTTATGGCATCGCCATCATTTCTGGTCTTTTACAAGGACAGGTTTTCCCTGTCCACAACCCCCTCATTTATGCCTAAGGTGGTCAATGACTTGTCTTTAAATCCGTCCATCCACCTACCTACCTTTTTTCTCCTCCCCCCGAACTCTAGTGAGTGGGTCCTCCATTCTTTAAATGTCCACAGATAACAGATTTTATTTAGACAAAACCAAAGCCATTAGAAAGTCAGATCAGCTTTTTGTTTTTTACCATCCCAGGGCCCTGAGGTGGCCTATGTCCAAGCAGACTGTCCCCACCTAGATTTCCAAGACTGTTACCTTCTGCTACACTCACCATGGTAAGACTCTCCCTTCCTCTGTTAAGGCTCACTCCACCAGGGCTGTTGCCTCTTCTGAGGACTTTTTCAAGAGATTGGGTACTAATTCAGTTCTTGAAGCAGCTACATGGACCTCAGTCCATACTTTCATCAAACAATACTAATTAGATAGAATCTCTCAATCTAGAGCTGGGTTTGCCAGAGCTGTACTCCAGGGCTTCCTGGAAAGTTCCTCGGGTGCACCTTCCTCCCTTACTTCATGAGCTTTGGTGTTCGCTTTCATTTAATGAATTCTGCAACAGATGAATAGAAGGACATAGAATAGTTGTGTAAAATCTTACCATAACAATAGATGCCCTTCTTTTCACTGTGGCAGTATTCCTATCCCTCCCTCCTTCCCCCTGGCTTTGCTTCTTCTTGGATGTTTCTTACTGTACTTCCTTAGGGTAGCATTCGTCCTAGCACAGTCAATTCTGAGGATGGTGCGTGCGTACATCACTTTTGTGCCTGACGTCTGATCTCTGCCTACATGCAATGTACCACGCACTCTGTAGTAGTAAAAGTCTTTTTTGTACTGGCCGACATCGGATTGCCTCTGGTGGAGAACTCTCCCATGTAATGATCACTGCAACAGTGAAGAGAAGGATATCTATTGTTATGGTAAGATTTTACACAACTATATATCTGAAGGTCTGAAAGATTTAGTTTTGTCAAGATGGTATCCGAGTAGTCTGTTGGCATCCAGGGTATGGAGTATCCCTTCCTCTCTCCTTTTGGGATTCAGGAAAGAAAATAGGGAGATAGTTCAGCTTAATGTAAACTCTGATACCACTTTATCCATAAAAGAATGATTTGTTCTCAAAGAAAACCCTGTCCCTATGGAAAAAAATGAGATGGGGCTGACTTACTGTAAGAGCTTTCAACTCAGACACTCTTCTAGCAGAGGTCAGAGCAATCAGTAAAACTGTTTTCCATGCAAAGAACCACAAGCCAGCCAGGTTAGCTGGTTCAGATGGAGCAACTGTTAGCTTCTGTAACACAATCCCAAGGAGGGATCACAGGTCTTCTTGGAGGCCCGTTATGCAAAAGCCCTTTCAAATACATTTTGACATGAGACTGCATTGAAAGAGAAGGATCCATAGGCAGACATGCTGAAATGGACAATAAATTAACCATGATAGAGGAGAAAGAAAGGCCATGGATCACCTAGCTTTCAGTGGGTGCTGGGTCTGTTGTTGTAGAAACCTTTTCCATTTGCTAATGTATGATTTTCTAGTAGCAGGTTTCCTTGGCTCTGTTCATACCTGCTGCACATCCTCCGAGAAGAGGTGCCTAAAACAAATTAAGACCATATCATCCAGGCAGTCAAATGAAATTGATTGGTGTTGGGGTGAATCAAACACCCTTGTTCATGTGAGTAGATCCAGTCTGTGAGAAAGCTTGTGGTAATTGCCCCTGGCCATTTCCAAAAGAAGGAAGAGCCACATTTGCCTGGGCCAGAAGAAAGTCACCACAATGATCTTGGGGGATTCCTTCTCAATCTTCAGAAGTATCCTGGAATATCAGTCAAAAGAGTGGAAAAATATACAAGAATATTCCTGTCCAAGTAAAAGAAAAGGCATCGGTCTTCCAGGCCTTCTTGCTTGGAGTCCTGGAGTAGACTCTTTCCAGATTGTTGAGAGAGGAGGCAAAGAGGTCTACTTTAGGAACTTCCCAGAGGTAGATCAAATTTTGGAAGACTCCTGATCTAGTTTCCATTTTTGAGGGTCAGCCATTGTCCTGCGCAGCTTGTCTGCTACACAAATAGGCTCTAATGGAGCATAGGATGCGTGTACTGTGAGACTGTGCTGTGAAACTGTATCTGAAATTAACATGGCTAACTTGCAAAGGGTGCACAACCTGGTTACCTTTTGCTTGTTGATGTACCACATAATTGGTCGTGGGGACCAAAAATTATTCATAGAGTTGAGTGCCTTGATCAGGGAAGCATATCTTTCATATTTATGTCCTTGTATCTGTCCTTGGTGTCTCACACACCTTATACTTTTATCACTCCTGAAATTGCTCCACAAGCAAAGTCTGAGGCATCAGTGGTGACTGCTTGCTTTGTATCATAGAAAGAGAAGGGGAGACCTGGATTTAGGGATATCTGTTATCTCCACCAAGTGATTTCTCTACTGAGAAACCTGAACACTGGGATCTGAAAAGACAAAGGGTGTTGGTGCTGGGGCCAAAGGGACTTCAGATACCACTATCTTTCTCATGTGGAGTCTTGGCATGGGTATCATGAGAATCACAGAAGCCATGAGACCCAAAATCCTGAGGTATTCCCTAAAAGTGACCAAAGTCTTGGTGGAAAACCCTAAAAATAGATCTAGATATAGATCCATTTTTCCCAGAATAAAAGCTGTTTGAACTGTTGTGTCTAGTTGACATCCCAGAAACACAATCCTGTGCAGAGGAGTTATGAAAGACTTTTTAATGTTCTCTTGGAATCCCAACTTGAATAAGAAATCCCTCATCCAGGAGTGAGAGTGCCGATACTTTGAAAAAGACTTTGCAAAGATAAGCAAGTCATCTTAATATGGAAAAATGTGGAGACCCTGTAGCCTAAAATGAGATATAACTGGAGCTAGACATTTTGAAAACACTTGGTCAATGAATATTCCAAAGGGTAAGGCAGATAACTGATAATGTGATCCAGATACACAAAACCTTAAGAAACACATGAAATCTAGATGAATAGGGCTGTGATAAGCATCTTTTATCACTCTGAGGAAACTCAAATGAGGAAGAAGAGTTGACAGGTTGTGAAGTGACATGGTTTGCAGTTTGGGCAGTATCACAAACTGGTTTAGGAATGGATCCAGATCTGATCTGCAAGATTTTTCTTTTTTGTTACTAACGCATCTTTGAATAAAAGCCCTTTCCCACCTGGGAATGGGGAACTGGTTCTATCACTCCCTGGAACAGTATGTGATGAAGGACAGGTGGAAATAAGAGTTTGGTCTGGAAGATGAGGAATTAGCCCCTGGAATGGAGGAATTTCCTCTCACTGCCATCTGTAACCTTGACAAATGATCATCAGAATGCATTTATCTGAAGCTATCTGTTGCCAAAGAGAAAATTGGAGGTTCAGACTTTCTGGAAGACAAAAGGATGTGTGTGTGTGTGGGGGGGGGGGGGGGGCAACAAATTCTCTTAGAGTCATTTTGACATGTTGGATTTGGGAGCTTCCAGAATTCTTCTTGGAACCCCTTGCAGTTTCATCTTAAATGTCTGTTTACCTTAATTTTGTTGAGGTTCTTTACTTACCAAAACTGGATGAGGAGTTAGGGAATCCACTCAAAAATTTAGAAAAAGAGGGCTGAAATATCTTAAGAGATTCCCTTTATCAACTTACCCCTTTCATCACACTTTTTGACCACCTCTGAAGAACAGGGGCTAAAAACTAAATCTCTTTCAAAAGGAGAATTTAAAGTCTAATTTTTAACATCATCTGGGAGGTTTTGAGAATGCAGCCATCAAACCTTCCCAAAACAGTACCAGTGGCATCAGCCCTTGAAGTATAAACAGTCCTACACACACTTTATACAGTAAGTAGTGACTTGAACAATAAAAGAAATTAAATGATTTAAATGTGATTTTTCTTCACAAGAAGAAACCACAGACAAAACCTCATTCTTTCATTAGTAGCCAGGACAAGCCTGACAATTCAATATTCTGAAAATGAAAACATATGCTATTTTCTTATACTTGTCAATGATCTTCTCATCTTTTTATTTAATTTTAAAAAAATCTTTCTATCCGTATCAGAAATAGTAGGATTGGACTTAGCTAAGTGTTTAGCAGCAGAAGGATTAAGTAAAGCTATAGCTACTGGGAAGATGGTATACAAATTAAAAGCCTGAGGAGTTTTGTACATCTTATCTGCATTTGAGGAGCAGCTGACTGTCATGTAAATTGCAGACAGTAATGCACATGTCCTCCAAAGCAGACAGAACTTAAGGCATGGATGCAGGTTCTAGAAATTCCTTCTGTAACAGCTCATAGTAGTTCCTGAGGGACTGAGAAACCTCATTGTTTTCCCACTGAAAACACTGACACATTCTAGAAATAATCTTAGAAAAAGAGAAACTCCCACAAGGAGATTCAGAAATTGAGCTGTCCTCCGAGTCTCAATCTGAAATCTGAGGAGATGATCCTATATCTGTCCCTTCATCTTGTTGTCAAGATTGAGAATATTGAATCCCTTTAGGAAAGCAAGTATTCATGAACACAATGCGAGTTGTAAATGAAATAAAAAGGAACTGGACAAATTGAATTAAATTGTTAATGAAGAAACAGTTGTCTCGCAACTATTTAAAATTAACAAGAACGAGACCTCCCCCCACTAGCCTCCAGATTATTCAGAGATGCACCAACATACAATCTTAGAAATCTTAACCACTCTGGTTATCTCCTTCAAACCACCTAAACTAGGCTTCACCCCACAGACCATGCTTTCTTAGTCCTTGGTCCCAGACTCTTGGAATCTCAACCTTTCTTTAGAGATCATTCATCGTACCCTATTTTCCAATCAGAAGTAAAAACACATTTCAACTTTCTAGGAAAATGCAACTGCTCTCTCTGGTCATATAACTTAACCTCTTCCTACCCTTCCCTCTACATACCTTGCTCTGACCTTACTTTTCTTTGTTTCTGCATGCCATTTCTGATTTCCACTCAGTATATCCTGCATTATGTATTGTGTTTTGTCTTTTACTCTGTATATAATGTCATTTATCTGTTGCTTTTATATACCCCCAAACTAACTAAGATATCCACTTTGTGTAAAATATATGTATGTATTTAATTTGTATGCAGTATATGTATATATTTCATTTTGTCATTTAATGTGTATATAATGCCATGTATCTATTGTGGTTTTCCTTGGGCTGAGATTAAAATAGGTCCAATGGGGATCAGTGTTCTACCCGAGTTAACAAATGTAGAATACAGATAAAATAACCTGGTAGGACCGTCACAAGTAAATGTGGAATAAATGGGCTTAAACTTTTAAGAGTGTAATAATGTGCAGAGTATCCCAGTGAGTATTCTTCTTTTCAGCAGAACAAATATTGTGAAAAAATGTATAGTTCCTGGGTCAGGACAGGCATATCTGTTTCATATATTTACTGACAATGAACTCATGGCCCTGTATCTTTTTCATGAAAGTGCTTTATCTGTCTTGAAAAAGCAAAACCACTTTGAGGATGTAGCATGCCTGGGTATATCTGATGGAAAAAGCTTACAAAGTCAGCAATGGCATCTTCATAATCAGTAACATTGCCATTTACTGGTGAAGCATCCCTCACAAGCCAAAAAAGTGTTTCCAAAACAGCTTGTGGATGTCCTTCCTGGGCAGATCAAGTTATTCACATGTGCACTGAAAAAAGCAAGAGCCCACACAACAGCAGAAATAAATAAAGAAGAAGAAGAATTGAAAGTACCAGAGTTTTGTGGTAACTGTGCTAACTTTGAGCTCCTAAAAACAGAGGTGGCTAACTTCATGCACCCATGCAAATGGAGAATATTTGTATGACTGCTGAATCATACACCAATGCACTGTACGAACACGTACACAAATGCATGGATCTCGCCATACCTAATAGACCCAAGATGCTCTCCTCCAAAAAAAGGAAGCCAATCTGGTGGTCCCCTGCCATAAACAAACTCTACAACAGAAGGAGGAATCTAATCCGGAATAAGGTGAAGTCCCAAGACTGGAAAAACTCCCTTATCAGCCTCAACAATAAGTTGAAATCCCTCATCAAATCCTCTAAAGCTAGCCATGAAAACAGAATTGCAACAGATAGTAAAGACAACCACAAGGCCTTCTATAGTTATGTAAAGAATCTCCACGGCAATACCCAGATTTGCTCTGAGCTATTGCACAGTGGTACCTCCAATACCAAGCCAACAGATATTGCCAATATACTGGCCGACAGATTTAGTGCCAACTTTACCCCTGTCTCACCAACCAAAGAACCAATCACAATACCTGTAGATTGCCAGGCACCCAGTATTACTGCTGCACAGGTTAAAAACTGCACTGTCCAAGGCCAAGAATACAGCTTCTATGGGACCTCACCAGGCTGAATAAAGAGAAGGTCACGGTGAGCTGCCTGTCGGGTGCTAGGATCCGACATATAATGCAAGCACTCAGGTCACTCCAAAGCAAATACAAATATGACTCAGTCATTGTACATGCTGGTGTGAATGACCTGAGACGTACCTCCCTGGACTACATGAAAAGAGACATAGAGGAGCTCTCTGATCATGTAGCCCAGACTGGTATGACCCTGATCTTGAGCAGCATCTTACCCTCACCTTGAATGATGCCACAGTACAAAGACAAAATGATCGATTTTAACAATTGGCTAAAATTTTGGTGTCATTCAAAGGGGATCCAGTGTCTGTCAGCCTGGGATGACATGCTCGACAAGCCATGTTGCTTTGCTAGGGACGGCTTGCACCTGTCACCACTGGGCTTTCGGATATTGGCAAAGGCTCTTGCCACCCCCATAGTGCCTTTTTTAGGCAAGGCTCAAAAGTCAAACCCACCCCCATAGACAGCACAAGGAACAAGAAACTAAGGGTAATGCTGCTAAACGCCAGAAGTCTTAATCTCAAGATGCACGCACTCGAAGCTCTCCTCAGTATGGAGAACATCGATATCTGTGCAGTGACAGAAACCTGGTTCACGGCTCCAGAGAGCACCCCAGCACTACCAGGCTATACCTCGTATCATGCTTTTCGGCCCCAAAACCCGGACCGAACCACAAAAGGAGGGGGAGTTTCCATATTTATCAAGGATATCCACACCTCCAGGTTAGTGGCATTGCACGAAGTATCGGAGACCATCCATGTACAACTAACAGTGGGCAAGACTGCTTTTCAGTTTATAGCATCCTACAGACCACCCTCTCAAAGTCAGGAATCCCATTCGGCCTTCCTGAAAACATTGGAGAACATGAAGATCTCTCCAAACACCATTATATTGGGCGACTTCAACTACCCAAACATTGACTGGGAGCACTACTCAAGCCCCAGCACCTTAGCCCAAAGAGTCCTGGAAATTATAAACTCAAATGCTATGGAACAACTAGTCACCACTCCCACAAGAGGGGACAACATACTAGACCTGATCATTACCAACATGGGGACTCTATGCTCCACACCAGAACTATATCCCTCATTGGTAAGATCAGACCATAAATTAATTTCACTGGATGTCCACATCCCGACCCCACCCCCAGCCCAGAAAACCACAGTGAAAAACTTCTCAAAAGTGAACTTCTCGCTTCTCAAAATCGAAGTGGAATCCTTCAAGGCCCCAGGGCCAGTGGAAACTACAGCCCAAACTGCAGAATCCTATATAAATGCATTCTACGGACATCTCCAGGAATGCATGGATCATGCTATCCCAAACAAAACCAAGACCCAATCATCCAAAGGCAGGCGTCCAGTCTGGTGGACTCCTGCCATAAATAAACTGTACAACAGAAGGAGGAAGCTACTACATGATAGAGCAAAATCCCTAATAGGGAAGGCATCTCTGATCAGTACTAGCAAAAAATTACGATCCCTCATAAAATCCTCCAAGGCCAGCTTCGAGAGAAAAATTGCACAGGACACCAAAGACAATCATAAGGCTTTTTTCAGTTATTTTAGATACCTGGGATGCAACTCCCAGACTTGTTCTGAGTTGATTCTAAACGACAAAAAAATACACTGAACCCACAGACATCGCCAATATCCTGGCAGACAGGTTCAGTGCAAACTTCTCCACCCTCCCCAAAGAGCAAGTATCTATCCCGGCAGAGGGCTGCCTCCCAAACATCTCAGATGCTCAGGTGAAGGCTGCCCTCTCCAAAGCAAAAAACACTGCTTCCATGGGACCAGATGGCATCCCAGGTTGCGTCCTACATGAACTACAAGAGGAACTAATCCCTCAGATAAAACAACTATACAATCTCAGCCTCACTACAGGATATGTGCCCACAGAATGGCGTACAGCAACAGTGGTCCCACTCCACAAAGGTGGAGCCTCTACGGACCCTGGAAACTATCGCCCCATAAGCCTGACTAGCTTAGTCTGCAAGGCTATGGAAAGGATCATCATGGAGCTCATAAACAAAGACATTGGGGACCTACAGACACTAGATCCTACCCAGTTCGGCTTTGTCAAGGGCAGATCCTGCCTTTTGAACCTGGTTGACTTCTTTGAAACAGTCACCAAAGCCATAGATGAAGGGATGGTAGTCCACACAGCCTATCTGGACCTTGCAAAGGCATTTGACACAATACCCCACTCGGGCATCATAGATAAGCTATCCAGCTTAAATATAAACCCCTGTGTCACAAGATGGGTCGCAAACTGGCTCAAAGACAGAACCCACAGAGTGAGAGTTGCTGGAGCCATGTCAGACTCGAAACCAGTCACAAGTGGCATCCCACAGGGTTCTGTCCTGGGACCACTCTTGTTCGGTATATACTTTTCTGAGGTACAGGCAAATGGGAGGACTATGGCTCACCAAGTTCAGAGCGACTGCAAACTGGGCGCCATAATCAACTCTCCAGCTGACACAAACATTCTTCAAAAGGTCTCACAGAGACAGATAACTGGTGCCAGCGCCATGGTTTAAAGCTAAATACCAAAAAATGTATAGTCATACCCTTTGGCAAAAACAATGTGCCCACAAATTACCACATAGGCGGAAACCCATTAAGTACAGAGAAAGTTATTAGGGACCTGGGGACCCAAGTTGATAGCAATCTCTCCTTTGAAACCACATTGCCAAAGTGGTTAGAAAGACCTTCTACATAGCCCACCTCATCATGAAGGGTTTCACATCTAGATCAAGAGAGGTAATCGTGCCCTTTATTCATCCCTCATCAGGCCCATCATAGAATACAATGCCCCTTTTGGGATGTACCTTACCCGACACCTGCAGCAATTAGAAAGACCCCAAAAGTATCTCACCAAGAGGATCAAGGGTCTCAAACAGATGCCATATGCTGCTCAGTTAAAAACTCCAGCTCTACTCAGTTGCATACCGCCTACTTGAGGCGATCTATGCCTGACATACAAAGCTATGTCAAATCCAGAATTAATGGACATGCTCCACCTCAGTAAATCTAAATCCCTTAGAGCCACACGCTCGAGGGACTTGAACCTCAGCACAGAAATAAATAGAACTTGTTGGAGGGACAGGTTCATAACCCAGAGGCTCCCTTTGCTCTGGAATAGAATTCCAGTTCATGTGAGGCAGAGCACCTCACTGAATCTCTTCAAGAAGAATCTCGATAAGTGGATGGGAGATCGTAGGTTTGTCCCAGGGATTACTCCCGTGTCACTATTAGACAGAGGCACAGTAAACAACCTTAAAAAGGGCACAGTATACTCAAATCAAGGGGTGGCGTAAGCCATACAGAATCGGGCTAGGCTTATAATTGCCCCAGGGCAGATAGCCTAGTATGAACCTATGAACCTGACAATATTCCTGGCTGTGTTCTACATGAACTACAGAGTGGACTGGCACCTCACCTGTGTGCCCTGTTTAATTACAGCCTCACCTCAGACGTTTTCCCTGCCGAATGGTGCACTGCTACAGTCATCCCTCTCTACAAAGGAGGAGTGACTACAGACCCTGGGAACTATCGCCCCATTAGCCTGACGAGTCAGATATGCAAAGCTATGGAACGCATCATCATGGACCTAATAAACAAGGATATAAGGAATCTCCAAACTCTGGATCCCACACAGTTTGGTTTTGTGAAGGGTAGATCATGCTTGCTCAACCTGGTTGACTTCTTTGAGTCAGTCACTAGAGCTGTGGATGAAGGCAAGGTGGTTCATAAAGCCTACCTTGATCTGGCCAAGGCCTTTGATATCATTCCCCACTCAGGAATCATAGAAAAACTCACTAAGCTAGGCATCAACCCCTATATCACTAGGTAGGTTCAAACTGGCTCACAGATAGAACCCACAGTGTGAAAGTAGCTGACTCCAAGTCAGACTTCCAACCTGTCATGAGTGGAGTCCCATAGGGTTCAGTCCTGGGTCCTCTCCTGTTTGGTCTCTACTTCTCTGAAGTCCAGGCCAACACGAAGGGACTCTGGCTGACAAAGGTTGCAGACAATTGCAAGTTGGGAGCTATTATAAATCCCTAAATGATGTTGACATCCTACAGAAAGGCCTCACTGAGACCAACGACTGGTGTCAGAACCATGGCCTTAAGCTCAATGCCAAAAAATGTGTCGTAATTTCATTTGGGAAAAACCTGGTTCTCATGAATTACCACATCGATGTTAATCCACTGAACACAGAAGGAGTTATAAGAGATCTAGGAACACAAGTTAACAGCAACCTCTCTTTTGACCACCACATTGCCATTGTGGTCAGAAAGTCCTTCTGTGTGGCACATCTCATTACTAAAGGTTTTGCATCCGGGAAGAAAGAGG